>NC_084637.1:36289954-36309555 GCF_033978795.1 Nerophis ophidion
GTATGCTAGCTTTTTATGTACAAGTTGTTGACCAACACCTTAGCTCCGCCCCTTTTCAGCACCATGGCCAGTCCCAGCTGTTCCATCACAGCATGGACGTCCTCAACATGATCTTCACTGGACTCTTCACTGTGGAGATGTTCCTCAAACTCATCGCCTTCAAGCCCAGGGTCAGCCTCAACACTACTACTACTACACTAGTACTACACTAGTACTTGCACTACACTAGTACTACATCTACTACTTGTACTACACTAGTACTAGATCCTCAACATGATCTTCACTGGACTCTTCACTGTGGAGATGTTCCTCAAACTCATCGCCTTCAAGCCCAGGGTCAGCCTCAACACTACTACTACTACACTAGTACTACACTAGTACTTGCACTACACTAGTACTACATCTACTACTTGTACTACACTAGTACTACATCCTCAACATGATCTTCACTGGACTCTTCACTGTGGAGATGTTCCTCAAACTCATCGCCTTCAAGCCCAGGGTCAGCCTCAACACAACTACTACTACACTAGTACTACACTAGTACTTGCACTACACTAGTACTACATCTACTACTTGTACTACACTAGTACTACATCCTCAACATGATCTTCACTGTGGAGATGTTCCTCAAACTCATCGCCTTCAAGCCCAGGGTCAGCCTCAACACAACTACTACTACACTAGTACTACACTAGTACTATGTCTACTACTTGTACTACACTAGTACTACATCCTCAACATGATCTTCACTGTGGAGATGTTCCTCAAACCCATCGCCTTCAAGCCCAGGGTCAGCCTTTACACGACTACTACTACACTAGTACTACACTAGTACTACATATACTACTTGTACTACACTAGAACTACATCTACTACTTGTACTACACTAGTACTACATCCTCAACATGATCTTCACTGGACTCTTCACTGTGGAGATGTTCCTCAAACTCATCACCTTCAAGCCCAGGGTCAGCCTCAACACTACTACTACTACACTAGTACTACACTAGTATTACAACTACACTAGTACTACAACTACACTAGTACTACAACTACTGCTTGTACTACACTAGTACTACACTAGTGCTACAACTACACTACTACTACATGTACTACTTGTACTACAACTACACTTGTACTACATGTACTACAACTACACGAGTACTACATTATCTACTTTTACTTACAACTACACTAGTACTACATGTACTACTTGCTCCTACAACTACACTAGTACTACATGTGCTACAACTACACTAGTACTACATGTACTACTTGTACCACAAGTACACTACTACAACTACATTTACTACTTATATTACAACAACACTAGTACTGTGTCTACATCTTGCTCCTACGACTACACTAGTACTACGCGTACTACTTTCTCCTACAACTACACTAGTACTATGTGTACTACTTGTACTACAACTACACTAGTACTATGTGTACTACTTGCTCTTACAACTCCACTAGTACTATGTGTACTACTTGTACTACAACTACACTAGTACTACGTGAACTACTTGCTCCTACAACTACACTAGTTCTATGTGTACTACTTGTACTACAACTACACTAGTACTACGTGAACTACTTGCTCCTACGACTACACTAGTACTACGTATACTACTTTCTCCTACGACTACACTAGTACTATGTGTACTACTTGTACTACAACTACATTAGTACTATGTGTACTACTTGTACTACAACTACACTAGTACTATGTGTACTACTTGCTCATATAACTACACTAATACTATGTGTACTACTTGTACTACAACTACACTAGTACTACGTGAACTACTTGCTCCTACAACTACACTAGTACTATGTATACTACTTGCTCCTATAACTACACTAGTACTACGTATACTACTTGCTCCTACAACCACACTAGTACTATGTGTACTACTTGCTCCTACAACCACACTAGTACTATGTGTACTACTTGTACTACAACTACACTAGTACTATGTGTACTACTTGCTCATGTAACTACACTAGTACTATGTGTACTACTTGTACTACAACTACACTAGTACTACGTGAACTACTTGCTCCTACAACTACACTAGTACTATGTATACTACTTGCTCCTATAACTACACTAGTACTACGTATACTACTTGCTCCTACAACCACACTAGTACTATGTGTACTACTTGCTCCTACAACCACACTAGTACTATGTGTACTACTTGTACTACAACTACACTAGTACTATGTGTACTACTTGCTCATGTAACTACACTAGTACTATGTGTACTACTTGTACTACAACTACACTAGTACTACGTGTACTACTTGCTCCTACAACTACACTAGTACTATGTATACTACTTGCTCCTATAACTACACTAGTACTACGTATACTACTTGCTCCTACAACCACACTAGTACTATGTGTACTACTTGCTCCTACAACCACACTAGTACTATGTGTACTACTTGTACTACAACTACACTAGTACTACGTGAACTACTTGCTCCTACAACTACACTAGTACTATGTATACTACTTGCTCCTATAACTACACTAGTACTACGTATACTACTTGCTCCTACGACTACACTAGTACTATGTGTACTACTTGCTCCTGTAACTACACTAGTACTGTGTACTACTTGCTCCTGTTACTACACTAGTACTATGTGTACTACTTGCTCCTACAACTACTCTGGTACTACATGTACTACTTGCTCCTACAACTACACTAGTACTGTGTACTACTTGCTCCTGTAACTACACTAGTACTATGTGTACTACTTGCTCCTACAACTACACTAGTACTACATGTACTACTTGCTCCTACAACTACACTAGTACTACGTCTATTACTTGCTCCTACAACTACATTAATACCCCTAACATTTGACCAAGTACTTTGCACTACACTAGTAACATTTTACCAAGCACTTTGCACTAAACAAGTACTAGTAACATGTTATCAAGTACTTTACACTACACTAGTACTTGTAACATTCTACCAAGTACCGTTACACTACACTAGTACTCGTAACATTTTACCAAAGACCTTGCACTACACTAGTACTAGTAACATTTGACTAAATACTTTGGACTACACTTGTAACATTTTGCCAAGTACTTTGCACTACACTAGTACTAGTAATATTAGACCAAGTACTTTGCACTACACTTGTAACATTTTACCAGTACTTTGCACTACACTAGTACTAGTAACATTAAACCAAGTACTTTGCACTACACTAGTACTAGTAACAATAGACCAAGTACTTTGCACTACATTTGTAACATTTTACCAAGTACTTTGCATTACACTAGTACTAGTAACCTTTTACCAAGTGATTTGCACTACAGTAGTACTAGTAACATTTTGCCAAGTGATTTGCACTACAGTAGTACTAGTAACATTTTACCGAGTAGTTTGCACTACATTAATACTAGTAGCATTTTACCGAGTACTTTGCACTACACAAGTAACATTTGACCAAGTACTTTGCACTACACCACTACTTGTAACATTTGACTAAATACTTTGCACTACACTTGTAACATTTTGCCAAGGACTTTGCACTACACTAGAACTAGTAACATTTGACCAAGTATTTTGTACTACACTAGTACTAGTAGCATTTGACCAAGTACTTTGCACTACAACATTACTAGTAACATTTGACCAAGTACTTTGCACTACATTTGTAACATTTTACCAAGTACTTTGCACTACACTAGTACTAGTAACATTTTACAAAGTACTTTGCACTACATTAATACTAGTAACATTTGACTAAGTACTTTGCACTACACCATTAGTAGTAACATTTTACCAAGTAGTTTGCACCACAGTAGTACTAGTACTTCCTACTTTCTACGTCAAACTTCCTATTTCCTACTTTCTACTTCCAACTTCATACTTCCTATTTCGTACTTCTAACTTCTTACTTCCTACTTCCTATTTCCTACTTCTTACTTCCTACTTATTTCTTACGTCCTACCTCCTATTTCGTACTTCCAATCCAATCCAATCCACTTTATTTATATAGCACATTTAAACAACAATAACGTTTCCAAAGTGCTGCACAGCCATGTACTTCCTGCTTTCTACTTCTTTCTTCCTAATTCCTACTTCCTACTTTGTATTTCTAACTTCCTACTTCCTATTTCCTACTTTCTACTTCTAACTTCCTATTTCCTACTTTCTACTTTCTACTTATTTCCTACTTCCTATTTTGTACTTTCTTCTTTTTACTTTGTTCTTCTAACTTCCTAATTCCTACTTCCTTTTGCATTTCTAACTGCCTACTTCCTATTTCCTACTTTATACTTTGTACTTCTAACTTCCTATTTCCTACATTATACTTTTTACTTATTTCCTACCTCCTATTTTGTACTTCCTACTTTCTACGTCAAACTTCCTATTTCCTACTTTCAACTTCCGATTTCCAACTTCTTATTTCCTACTTCCTATTTCGTACTTCCTACTTTTTACTTCATTCTTCTAACTTCCTAAATCCAACATCCTATTTCCTATTTTTTACTTCCTACTTCCTATTTTGTACTTTTTACTTCTAACTTCATATTTTCTACCTTTTACTTCCTACTTCCTACTTCCTATTTTGTACTTCCTACTTACTATTTCATATTTCCTACTTTCTACTTTGTATTTCAAACTTCCTTCTTCCTATTTTGTACTTCCTACTTTTTACTTCCTTTTTCGTACTTCCTATTTCCTACTTCCTATTTTGTACTTACTACTTATTCCTATTTCTTATTTCTTACTCCCAACTTCCTTCTTCATACTTCCAACTTCATATTTCCTACTTCCAATGTCCTACTTCCTATTTTATACTTTTTACTTCCAACTTCTTATTTCCTTCTTCCTACTTTGTACTTCTAACTTCCCATTTTGTACTTCTTACTTCCTACTATTTTACTTCTTCCTACTTTGTACTTCTAACTTCCTATTTTGTACTTCTTACTTCCTACTTTTTTACTTCTTCCTACTTTGTACTTCTAACTTCCTATTTCCTACCTTCTACTTTTTACTTCCTACTTCTTACTTTCTATTTCTTACATCCTACCTTCTACCTCCTACTTCCTACCTTCTGCCTCCTACTTCTTACTTCCTACCTCCTATTTCGTACTTCCTGCTTTCTACTTCCAACTTCTTATTTTCTGCTTCTTATTTCCTACTTCAAACTTCATACTTCCTATTCCGTACTTCACACTATGTACTTCTAACTTCCAATGTCCTACTTCCTACTTCCTATTTGGTACTTCCTACTTCTTACTTACTGAAGATGCGAGCGCAAAGGGCGAGCCCATTAGAGGGGGGACTCAAGTTGCCTCTTCGGACTGTGCTTGGCCGGGCGCCATGGAGTTCCACCTTGGGGCCTGGCTCCAGAGGGTCGCCATGGAGTTCCATTTCGGGGCCTGGCTCCAGAGGGGGGCCATGGAGTTCCACCTTGGGGTCTGGCTCCAGAGGGGGGGCATGGAGTTCCACCTTGGGGCCTGGCTCCAGAGGGGGGCCATGGAGTTCCACCTTGGGGCCTGGCTCCAGAGGGTCGCCATGGAGTTCCACCTCGAGGCCTGGCTCCAGATGGGGGCCAGGGAGTTCCACCCTGGGGGCCTGGCTCCAGAGGGGGGCCATGGAGTTCCAACTTGGGGCCTGGCTCCAGAGGGGGGCCATGGAGTTCCACCTCGGGGCCTGGCTCCAGAGGGGGGCCACGGAGTTCCACCTCGGGGCCTGGCTCCAGAGGATCGCCATGGAGTTCCACCTCGGGGCCTGGCTCCAGAGGGTCGCCATGGAGTTCCACCTCGGGGCCTGGCTCCAGAGGGTCGCCATGGAGTTCCACCTCGGGGCCTGGCTCCAGAGGGGCGTCACGGAGTTCCACCTCGGGGCCTGGCTCCAGAGGGTAGCCATGGAGTTCCATTTCGGGGCCTGGCTCCAGAGGGGCGCCGTGGAGTTCTATTTCGGGGCCTGGCTCCAGAGGGTCGCCAAGGAGTTCCACCTCGGGGCCTGGCTCCAGATGAGGGCCACGGAGTTCCACCTCGGGGCCTGGCTCCAGAGGGTCGCCATGGAGTTCCATTTCGGGGCCTGGCTCCAGAGGGGCGCCATGGAGTTCTATTTCGGGGCTTGGCTCCAGAGGGTCGCCATGGAGTCCCACCTCGGGGCCTGGCTCCAGAGGGGCGCCATGGAGTTCTATTTCGGGGCCCGGCTCCAGAGGGTCGCCATGGAGTTCCACCTCGGGGCCTGGCTCCAGAGGGGCGCCATGGAGTTCTATTTCGGGGCCTGGCTCCAGAGGGTCGCCATGGAGTTCCACCTCGGGGCCTGGCTCCAGAGGGGCGCCATGGAGTTCTATTTCGGGGCCTGGCTCCAGAGGGTCGCCATGGAGTTCCACCTCGGGGCCTGGCTCCAGAGGGGCGCCATGGAGTTCTATTTCGGGGCCTGGCTCCAGAGGGTCGCCATGGAGTTCCACCTCGGGGCCTGGCTCCAGAGGGGCGCCATGGAGTTCTATTTCGGGGCCTGGCTGCAGAGGGGGGCCCCGGTGACCCGCGCCAGGGCAAGGGAAATCTAAGGCCTTGTTATTTTCTTTTTTATAAAAGTCTTGGAGCTGCTGTTTGTCTGGTTCCTCCCCTAGGACCTGTTTGTTGGGGGCTAAGGAACCCCCTGGACAACATAGCTCCTTGGATCATCAAAATCATTTCTGTTGGTTCTTTGCATTTGTAGAATATCTGTTTGTTTCTTTTTCTGGTGTATTTTCTATTTGAAGACAATGCAAATGGTCTCCAGATGTTCCTCATGTTATGTTTCATGCTGGACTTGATGCTTGCTCCAACACTTCATTGTCTCTTGCATCTTTCTCTTTGCTGACAGAACTACTTTGCTGATGCTTGGAACACTTTTGATGCCTTGATTGTTGTTGGGAGCCTGGTGGATATTGCCATCACTGAAATCAACGTGAGTATTCATCTTCATAAACATCATCAGAAACATCTTCAGAAACATCTACATAAACATCATCATAAACATATTCATAAACATCTTCATAAACATCATCATAAACATCTTCATAAACATCATAAACATCTTCATGAACATCATCATAAACATCTACATAAACATCTTCATAAACATCATCATAAACATTACATAAACATTACATAAACATCCTCATAGACATCTTCACAAATATCCTAAACATCATCATAAACATCCTCATACACATCCTCATAAACATCCTCATAAACATCATCATAAACATCTTCATAAACATCATCATAAACATCATCATAAACATCTTCATAAACATCTTCATAAACATCATCATAAACATTATACAAATACAGTACTTGTCTTATTAGCTGTAACTTTTTGCTTTGAAGTGGGCATCCCTTCCTGTCACGGCGGTGCTAGTAGAGGCTGGGTGAGAGCTAGCTCCGCCTCCTGCATGGAGCATGGGGGGAGGGGGAGGGGGAGGGGGGGTGATCATCAATTGTCTTTTTGTTGCAATGTGGATGTCTTATGCTCACTTTACTTATATATCTTGTTGCATTAATGTGTTGGAATATGAGTTGGAAATGCATCAGTCCATCTTAGATGATATCTGGCCCAGGTGGTTCTGGATGTTGATAAATGGCTTTCGCTTTGCATAGTAGAGCTTTAACTTGCACTTACAGATGTAGCGACCAACTGTATTTAGTGACAGTGGTTTTCTGAAGTGTTCCTGAGCCCATGTGGTGATATCTTTCAGAGATTGATGTTGGTTTTTGATACAGTGCCGTCTGAGGGATGGAAGGTCACGGTCATTCAATGTTGGTTTCCGGCCATGCCGCTTACGTGGAGTGATTTCTCCAGATTCTCTGAACCTTTTGATGATATTATGGAGCGTAGATGTTGAAATCCCTCAATTTCTTGCAATGTCACTTTGAGAAAGGTTGTTCTTAAACTGTTTGACTATTTGCTCACGCAGTTGTGGACAAAGGGGTGTACCTCGCCCCATCCTTTCTTGTGAAAGACTGAGCATTTTTTGGGAAGCTGTTTTTATATCCAATCATGGCACCCACCTGTTCCCAATTAGCCTGCACACCTGTGGGATGTTGCAAATAGGTGTTTGATGAGCATTCCTGAACTTTATCAGTATGTATTGCCACCTTTCCCAACTTCTTTGTCACATGTTGCTGGCATTCTAAAGTTATTGGTTATTTGCACAAAAAAAATGTTTATGAGTTTGAACATGAAATATGTTGTCTTTGTAGCATATTCAACTGAATATGGCTTGAAAAGGATTTGCAAATCATTGTATTCTGTTTATATTTACATCTAACACCATTTCCCAACTCATATGGAAAGGGGGGTTTGTACATATATATATATGTATATGTATATGTATATGTATATATATATATATATGTATATGTATATCTGGTGTACATATACATGCTGTACTTTAAAGTACTTTGTACACATCCATCTACATATATATATGCAGTACTTATATTCCATGTATATATATATATATATATATATATATATATCTCATCATCGGCGATCACTCGAGACGAGTAAGATTGTCCTCCTGTCGGTGGGTCTGGTCATCTGTGGGTCCTCAGGTGGCTGTAGAGGCCGATCCTGGATCCGCAGACTTTGTCGCAGTGGGGGCATGCGTGGGTGGTTGACTGGGTAGTGGTTGTGGTGTGAGGAGCTGTGTTGGTGGTGGATCTCTCCTTTCTCTGTTGCCTCTTGGTTTCTGCGGCACGGTGGAGGTCCTTCTCTAGGTGAGTTGTGCCTTCATGGACCATCTTGCTCCACATGTTCCTCTGGTGGGCTACCTCCTCCCAGTTGCTGAGGCTGAAGTGACACTTTCTCAGGTGGGTTTTGATGTTATCCTTGTACCTCTTCTTCTGCCCTCCTTGGGTACGTTTTCCTTCCTTTAGCTGGCCATACAGCATTTGCTTTGGAAGGCGGTTGTCAGGCATGCGTATGACATGGCCTGTCCATCGCAGTTGATGTTGGATGATGGTTGTGGTGATGGTGGAGATGTTGGCTTCTTTCAGAACACTGATGTTTGTACGCCTCTCCTCCCAACCGATCCTGAGGATCTTCCGGAGACATCGTTGGTGGTACTGCTCCAGGGCCTTCAGATGTCTGCTGTAGGTGGTCCAGCTGTCGGCTCCATAGAGCAGTGTGGGCAGAACTACTGCTTGATAGACAAGTAGCTTTGTCTTTGTCTGGATGTCTCGGTTTTCAAAAACCCTCTTCCGCAGCCTGGCAAACGCTGCACTGGCACACCCGATGCGGTGGTGAATCTCTGCGTCAATGACAGCTCTTGTAGAGAGAAGGCTGCCAAGGTAGGCGAATTGATCCACATTATCGATGATGTTGTCTCCCACATGAATTGTGGGGGGTTGTGGGAGTGTGTCAGGAGCTGGTTGGTATAGGATTTGGGTCTTTTTTATGTTTATGCCAAGTCCCAGGAGTCTGTAGGCTCTGGCAAAGGCGTTTAAGATGTCCTGGAGGTCCGCTTCGGAGTGTGCAACTAGGGCATTGTCATCCGCATACTGGAGCTCCATGATGGAGGATGTGAACACCTTGCTTTTTGCCCTGAATCTGTTGATGTTAAATAGCCCTCCCTCAGTCCTGTATATGAGCTTGACTCCCTCAGGTAGGTTCTGGCTGGTGATGTGGAGGATGGTGGAAATGAAGATGGCGAACAGGGTTGGTGCGATGATGCAGCCCTGCTTAACACCAGTGTCTACTTTGAAAGGAGGTGTCTCCAATCCACCATTGCCGACTACGGTTGCCGTCATGTCATCATGGAGTAGTCGCAAGATCTTTATATACTTGTCTGGGCATCCAATCTTGGAGAGAACACACCAGAGGGCAGTTCTGTTTATGGAGTCAAAGGCCTTTGTGAGGTCAATGAACGCCATGTACAAAGGTAGATGTTGCTCCCGACATTTTTCCTGCAGTTGACGAGCTGTAAAAATCATGTCGGAGGTCCCCCTGGCAGAACGAAAGCCACACTGCGATTCTGGTAGGGTGTTCTCTGACAGAGGCAGTAGCCGGTTGGTCAATATACGAGCCAGCACTTTGCCCGTTGTCGACAGGAGGGAGATACCCCTGTAGTTGCCACAGTCGGCCTTGTCTCCATTTTTGAAGATGGTAACAACCAGGGCATCCCTGAGCTCAGCCGGTATTTCCTCTTCATCCCAGATTTTGCCCAGCAGGCTATGGATGTGACACAGGAGTTTTGGTCCTCCTTGCTTGAGGATTTCTGCTGGAATCCCATCTGGTCCAGAGGCCTTGTTGTTGCTCAGTTTCCTCATGGCATCCAGGACCTCATTTTCGGTTGGGGGTTGACCCAACTGCTCCATGATGGGACACTGAGGGATTTGGTTGATGGTTTCGAGCTCGACTGTGGTCTTTCGGTTCAGGAGTTCTTTGAAGTGTTCTTGCCATCTGGAACTGATACCAACATTGTCCTTCAGCAAGGTTTGTCCATCTTTGGAGCGGAGAGGGTTTAGGCCTCGATAGCAGGGCCCATACACGGCCTTGGTGGCGTTAAAGAAACCCCTGGTGTCTCCCGAGTCTGCAAGTCTCTGGATTTCCAGGGCCTTCTCCAACCACCACTGGTTCTTCAACTCTCGTACTCTACTTTGGACAAGTGCCTTTGCCTTGGAGTGGGCCTCCCTTTTGGCCATGCAGCTGATGTCATTTTGCCAAGTGCAGAAGGCTTTCCTTTTGGCGTCAATTAGATGTTGTATTTCGACATCGTTGTCATCGAACCAGTCTTGATGTTTACTGGTCTTGTAGCCAAAGGTGTCTCTGCTGGTCTCAAGAAGTGTGGTTTTGAGAGCCCTCCAGTGTTCCTCCACACCCTCTGGGTATTCTTCAGGGAGCCTCTCAATTAGGGTGTCTTGAAAGAGTTGCACCCTGTTTGTGTCTCCCAGGCTGTCGAGGTTGAATTTTGGGCGAAGATGTTTCCTTTGTGTTCTCCTTTTCTGCCGCAGCTTGATGTTCATGGTGGATCGGATGAGGCGGTGGTCAGTCCAGGATTCATCCGCGCTGATCATGGCCCTGGTGATGTTGACATCTTTGCGATCTCTGGCCCTGACTATCACATAATCAATGAGATGCCAGCACTTTGATCGGGGATGCATCCATGAGGTTTTGTAACGGTTTCTCTGGCGGAACAAGGTGTTTGTGATCACGAGCTCGTGTTCAGCACATTTAGATAATAGGAGGATTCCATTGGAGTTTACATTCCCAACACCCTCTTTGCCCAAGGTGCCTTTCCAGAGCTCATGGTCCTTGCCGACCCTGGCATTGAAGTCCCCGAGGAGGAGGATCTTGTCTTCCTTTGGGACGTTTGATAAAACCTGGTCAAGGGTTGCATAAAAGGTCTCCTTATCTTCATCTTGTGAGTCCAAGGTTGGTGCATAGGCACTCACAGCTGTGGCCATCTGATCGTTTGAGAGACTCAGTCGTAAGGTCATGAGACGCTCATTGATGCCTACTGGAGATTCGGAGAGTTGGGAGATGAGCCGATTCTTGATTGCAAAACCCACCCCATGGTTTCTGGGCTCATCAGCCACTTTTCCCTTCCAGAAGAAGGTATATCCCCCTTTCTCCTCCTTTAGTTGCCCCTCCTCAGCCAGGCGGGTCTCTGACAGGGCGGCGATGTCGACCTTGAACCGTTTCAGTTCCCTGGCAACGATAGCAGTTCTTCTTTCTGGACGATTGGTGGAGGCACTGTCCATAAGTGTTCTCACGTTCCATGCTCCAATGTTCATAGTTTTTTGTTTTCGACCGCTGTAGGTGAACCCACTGGACGCGGTATTCCAGTCAGGTTTTATGAGGCAGGCTATTTTTAGGGCACCTTTTCTAGCCCCTTCCCCGTCTGGGGTGAGCAGAGTGGATCCTGTATAGGGCTGCTCAGACATGGGTGCTGCTGCCGAGATGCTCTCTCTGCCTCGGTCCGAGAGCAAGGCGACTGAGTCAGGCACCCACCGCCTATGTGCCAGTTCGTGGCTAGAAACTCCCAGGCTTCACTGCCCTGCTTCCGTCACCATTTCCTGAACGCCATAGGACTTGTGGGGGGGGGGTTGGGTAATGGTGAGTCCTTCCTTCAGGAGAACGCTTGTGCGTGGAATTTTATAAAGTGGGGAGTCTGGTGCACAGGCAGCCACCACACTGTCCTTGACAAAGGGAGGGCCAGGGTCCAATGGCATGGAGACCAAGACAATTGGGGACCCATCTTTGCTGCAGCCTTCTTCCGCCTTTGTGATAGTTGTGGAGCTTTCTCTGCTGCCATCATCCGCCCACTCCGCCGTTGAGGACTTTTTGGGCCGCTCTTCGTCTGGAACCTCACCCTCGACCTTACCGCCATGGTTGAACCTACCAGGAGCTTAAGCTCCAGACGGCATCGCTCTCAGTTTCATTGGAACACGCAAGGCTCTCCACCACGACAAGGTTGCGACCCGAGGAGAACAACACACACATGCAGTACTTTAAAATACTTTGTACACATCCATGTACATCTGGATGTGAACATGATATATTTTGTCGGATCAAATGTATTTAAAAATGTCAAAGTGCTCTTGATGTTACAAAATGGATAAATTCAGCAGTATTGTTAGGTTTGGCCACCAGAGGGCGCTAAGTGTGAGTGTGAAAAGTGACCAAGTGTCAGTGTGAAAGGTGACTAAGTGTGAGTGTGAAAGGTGACTAAATATGAGTGTGAAAGGTGACTAAGTGTGAGTGTGAAAGGTGACTAAATATGAGTGTGAATGGTGACTAAATATGAGTGTGAAAGTTGACTAAGTGTGAGTGTGAAATGTGACTGAATATGAAAGTTAAAGGTGACTAAATATGAGTGTGAAAGGTGACTAAATATGAGTGTGAAAGGTGACTAAGTGTGAGTGTGAAAGGTGACTAAATATGAGTGTGAAATGTGACTAAGTGTGAGTGTGAAAGGTGACTAAATATGAGTGTGAAAGGTGACTAAGTGTGAGTGTGAAAGGTGACTAAGTGTGAGTGTGAAAGGTGACTAAGTGTGAGTGTGAAAGGTGACTAAGTGTGAGTGTGAAAGGTGATGTGTCCTTCTTGGTGGTTGCAGAACACTGAAGACAGCGCTCGCATCTCCATCACCTTCTTCCGTCTCTTTCGAGTCATGCGACTTGTCAAGTTGTTGAGTCGGGGGGACGGCATCAGGACCCTGCTGTGGACCTTCATCAAGTCTTTTCAGGTGAGTCATGTGACCGGTCAAGCGGGGGGTGTGGCATCAGGACCCTGCTGTGGACCTTCATCAAGTCTTTTCAGGTGAGTCATGTGACCGGTCAAGCGGGGGGTGTGGCATCAGGACCCTGCTGTGGACCTTCATCAAGTCTTTTCAGGTGAGTCATGTGACCGGTCAAGCGGGGTTGTGGCATCAGGACCCTGCTGTGGACCTTCATCAAGTCTTTTCAGGTGAGTCATGTGACTGGTCAAGCGGGGGGTGTGGCATCAGGACCCTGCTGTGGACCTTCATCAAGTCTTTTCAGGTGAGTCATGTGACCGGTCAAGCGGGGGGTGTGGCATCAGGACCCTGCTGTGGACCTTCATCAAGTCTTTTCAGGTGAGTCATGTGACCGGTCAATCGGGGGGTGTGGCATCAGGACCCTGCTGTGGACCTTCATCAAGTCTTTTCAGGTGTTGTGTTAGTGGGGCAACAAAAAGGTTCCATTTAAAAGGTTGCAACAAACAAGGTTCCGCTTAGACTCCTTTGGTCCCAAAGTGGTCCCTCAAATGTAATTATTATGGTTCCCTTCATTTTTTCCTCTTACAGTGAAAAGGAGACGAAGTGCCAACGAACACCCACATATGTCATACCCTGGGACACCCCCACATATGTCATACCCTGGGAAACCCCCACATATGTCATACCCTGGGACACCCCCACATATGTCATACCCTGGGAAACCCCCACATATGTCATACCCTGGGAAACCCCCACATATGTCATACCCTGGGACACCCCCACATATGTCATACCCTGGGAAACCCCCACATATGTCATACCCTGGGAAACCCCCACATGTGTCATACCCTGGGAACCCCCCACGTATGTCATACCCTGGGAAACCCCCACATATGTCATACCCTGGGAAACCCCCACATGTGTCATACCCTGGGAACCCCCCACGTATGTCATACCCTGGGAAACCCCCACATATGTCATACCCTGGGACACCCCCACATATGTCATACCCTGGGACACCCCCACATATGTCATACCCTGGGAAACCCCCACATATGTCATACCCTGGGAAACCCCCACATATGTCATTCCCTGGGAAACCCCCACATATGTCATACCCTGGGACACCCCCACATATGTCATACCCTGGGACACCCCCACATATGTCATACCCTGGGAAACCCCCACATATGTCATACCCTGGGAAACCCCCACATATGTCATTCCCTGGGACACCCCCACATATGTCATACCCTGGGAAACCCCCACATATGTCATACCCTGGGAAACCCCCACATATGTCATACCCTGGGAAACCCCCACATATGTCATTCCCTGGGACACCCCCACATATGTCATACCCTGGGAAACCCCCACATATGTCATACCCTGGGAAACCCCCACATATGTCATTCCCTGGGACACCCCCACAACGTGACCTACAACGTGTGCTAATGTAGGCTCTACCTTACAAGTCATGTGACCTACAACGTGGGCTAATGTAAGCTCTACCTTACAAGTCATGTGACCTACAACGTGTGCTAATGAAGCTCTACCTTACAAGTCATGTGACCTACAACGTGTGCTAATGTAAGCTCTACCTTACAAGTCATGTGACCTACAACGTGTGCTCTTGTAGGCTCTACCTTACGTCGCACTTCTCATCGCCATGTTGTTCTTCATCTATGCCGTCATCGGAATGCAGGTAACAACACACACACACACACACACACACACACACGCATGTGATGTGGTTGTATTCTGGTACTATGATGGGTTCTCACTTCTTTATGAAGTGTGTGTGTGTGTGTGTGTGTGTGTGTGTGTGTGTGTGTGTGTGGGTGTCAGTGTGTGTGTGTGTGTGTGTGTGTGTGTGTGTGTGTGTGTGTGACCATCATAGCTACTTTAACTTTAACACACACACACAATTTATTGGCATTTATTGAATCCATAGTTTTGCATATAAATAAATATATATATATATATATATATATATATAATTGTTGATATTATATTATAATTAGACATGAAATACAGGTATCTAAATATATATATATATATATATATATATATATATATATATATATATATATATATACACATATATGTGTATATATATATATATATATATATATATACACACATATATGTGTATATTTATATATGTATATATATATATATATATATATATATACATATATATATATATATATATATATATTATATATATATATATATATACATATATATATATAAATATACACATATATGTGTGTATATATATATATATATATATATATATATATATATATATATATATATATATATATATATATACACATATATGTGTATATATACAGGTGCTGTTCATGTTATTAGAATATCCTGAAAAAGTTGATTTATTTCAGTTATTATATTCAGAACGTGGAACTTACATATTATATCAATTCATTACACACAATGTGATATATTTGAAATGTTTATTTATTAAAATTTTGATGATTAGAACTGACAATTACTGAAAATCCCAAATTCAGTATCTCAGAAAATTAGAATATTAGTTACGACTAGTACCAAAAAATATTTTTTAGAAATGTGGGCCAAGTGAAAAGTATGAAGATGTAAAGTTTCAGCATGTACGGCAATCAATACTTAGTTGCAGCTCCTTTTGCCTGAATTGCTGCAGCAATACATGGAGTCCAGCAGTCTGTTGCACCCTCAGGTGTTATGAGAGCCCAGCTTGCTTTAATAGTGGCCTTCAGCTCTTCAGCATTGTTGGCTCTGGCATCTGGCATCTTCCACTTCACAATACCACATAGGTATTGTGGGGTTAAGGTCAGGTGAGTTTGCAGGCCAATCAAGAACAGGGATCCCATGGTCCTTAAAGCAGGTACTGGTAGACTTGGCACTGTGTGCAGGTGCCAAGTCATGTTGGAAAATGAAATCTTCACCTCCATAAAACTGGTCGGCGGCAGGCAGCATAAAACTTCCTGGTAGACTGCTGCATTGACCCTAGACCTCAGGAAACCCAGTGGACCAACACCAGCAGATGACATGGCACCCCAGACCATTACCCATTGTGGATATTTGACACTGGACTTCAGGCAACGTGGATTCTGTGCCTCTCCTGTCTTCCTCCAGACTCTGGGACCTTGATTTCCAAAGAAGATACAAAATGTACTTTCATCTGAAAACATAACTTAGGACCACTCAGCAGCAGTCCAGTCCTTTTTGTCTTGAGCCCAGGCGAGACGCTTTTGACGTTGTCTCTTATTCAAGAGTGGCTTTACACAAGGAATGTGACAGCTGAAGCCCATATCTTGCATACGTCGGTGCGTGGTGGTTCTTGAAGCACTGACTCCAGCTGCAGTCCACTCTTTGTGGATCTCCCCCACATTTTTGTTTGGCAATCCTCTCCAGGGCGCGGTTATCCCTCTTGCTTGTACACTTTTTTCTAGCACATCTTTGTCTTCCCTTGGCCTCTCTATTAATGTGCTTGGACACAGAGCTCTGGGAACATCCAACCTCTTTGGCAACGACCTTTTGTGTCTTGCCCTCCTTCTCTAAAGTATCAATGGTCATCTTTTGGACAGTTGTCAAGTCAGCAGTCTTCCCCATGATTGTGTGTCATACACAATTAAAACGAGAGACCATTTAAAGGCTTTTCCAGGTGTTTTGAGTGAGTTAGCTAATTAGAGTGTGGCACCAGGTGTCTTCAATATCTGACCTTTTCACCATACTCTCATTTTCTGAGATGTTGAATTTAGGGTTTTCATTGGTTGTCAGCTATTATCATCTCCTTTTTGGCAAAAACACTTGAAATGTATCAGTCTGTTTGGAATGAATGTATACATTCTACAAGTTTGACTTTCTAAATGGAATTAATGAAATAAATAAACTTTTTCATGATATTCTAATAATATGACCAGCACCTGTATGTATGTATGTATATATATATATATATATATGTATGTATATATATATATATATATATATATATATATATATATGTATGTATGTATGTATGTATATATATATATATACATACACATATATATATATGTTAACATACACACACATATATATATGTATATATATATATATATATATATATATATATATATATTTTGTGTTTGATTATAATTGTGTTATAATGGGACAGAAGATGCAGGTCTACATGTCTACGGGGGAAGAAGAGGACACAGACAGCAGGGACGTGGACTAGCTCTATATTTATTGATATGATATATTTATTGATATATACATACACAGAATATATAGAAAAGAAATGAAGTGTGTAAACTCATCCAAAATGTGTGTGGTGTGTGACTATGTGTGGAGATCAGTTGTAGTGTTGAGCGAGGTGCAGAATTCCCAGAGGGGGCCAGGCAGGCTCGGAGGTCTGTGGACGGGTGGGCGGGACGTCAGAGGCGAGGCATCAAAGTTGGTGTTCAGGCGGGAGGTGCAGATCCCAGGGAAGCAGAGGGAATACAAGGAGACGAGACACACGGCTGGTGACGCGGAAACGGAGGAAGGCTGCTAGAAGAGGACAAGGGAACACCAGACAAATGAACACGTAGGGGGAGAAAAGACAGAATGCATAGAGCTTGATGAGTCAGCTTACTGTACAGGAACCGGGCGCTACGTTCTGGCACAGGATAGCAGGTTGCGCTGGATTGAGAAGGCAGGAGAGCTCATCAGCCACAGGTGTGGAGATTGCTGATTGGCCATTGAATGCAGCTGCTTGCTGCAGCCGGAGGGGCGTGCACCGTTGCACTCTTGCAGGTGCGCCCAGATGAATGCACACCGGTGTGGGCTCGGGCCGTGACATGTAGATTCTCTTTAAGAAAGATTATTAACTGTATAGACATTGTTATAATGGATCAAATGTTGAGTTTTTGATGGATTTTAGTCAGTATATTCCCCACATGATAGATTTTGATAAAAACATTTAACAAACAACACATTTGTATTTTCAACCGAGATAACAAAGAGGTGTCTAATAAGTGCCGAACCTTTAGCAAATTCCTGGTACTCTCTGCCGATGCCACTGTCTGCTACACACACACGATAAACATTACGCTGAATTGTTCACAGAAAACAAGGAAAACAAAGTCAGACAGCTTTTTTCACCACATCTGTGCAGCTCTGCAGGCTTCATGCTAACAACATGCTAACTTCATCTTGTCTGCCAGGTGTTTGGTAAAATAGCACACACATCAACTAACTACATGCTAACTGCATTTTGTCTGCCAGGTGTTTGGTAAAATAGCACGCACATCAACTAACTACATGCTAACTGCATTTTGTCTGCCAGGTCTTTGGTAAAATAGCACACACATCAACTAACTACATGCTAACTGCATTTTGTCTGCCAGGTCTTTGGTAAAATAGCACGCACATCAACTAACTACATGCTAACTGCATTTTGTCTGCCAGGTCTTTGGTAAAATAGCACGCACATCAACTAACTACATGCTAACTGCATTTTGTCTGCCAGGTCTTTGGTAAAATAGCACGCACATCAACTAACTACATGCTACTGCATTTTGTCTGCCAGGTCTTTGGTAAAATAGCACGCACATCAACTAACTACATGCTAACTGCATTTTGTCTGCCAGGTCTTTGGTAAAATAGCACGCACATCAACTAACTACATGCTAACTGCATTTTGTCTGCCAGGTCTTTGGTAAAATAGCACGCACATCAACTAACTACATGCTAACTGCATTTTGTCGCCAGGTCTTTGGTAAAATAACACACACATCAACTAACTACATGCTAACTGCATTTTGTCTGCCAGGTCTTTGGTAAAATAGCACGCACATCAACTAACTACATGCTAACTGCATTTTGTCTGCCAGGTGTTTGGTAAAATAGCACGCACATCAACTAACTACATGCTAACTGCATTTTGTCTGCCAGGTCTTTGGTAAAATAGCACGCACATCAACTAACTACATGCTAACTGCATTTTGTCTGCCAGGTCTTTGGTAAAATAGCACGCACATCAACTAACTACATGCTAACTGCATTTTGTCTGCCAGGTCTTTGGTAAAATAGCACGCACATCAACTAACTACATGCTAACTGCATTTTGTCTGCCAGGTCTTTGGTAAAATAGCACGCACATCAACTAACTACATGCTAACTGCATTTTGTCTGCCAGGTCTTTGGTAAAATAGCACGCACATCAACTAACTACATGCTAACTGCATTTTGTCTGCCAGGTCTTTGGTAAAATAGCACGCACATCAACTAACTACATGCTAACTGCATTTTGTCTGCCCAGGTCTTTGGTACAATAGCACGCACATCAACTAACTACATGCTACTGCATTTGTCTGCCAGGTCTTTGGTCAATAGCA
>NC_084637.1:36309575-36489575 GCF_033978795.1 Nerophis ophidion
TATTACACATATTTCAAATTATTGATACATTTTCCAGTTATTTTCTTACTTGGTAAAACGGTGACACAGGAAGTGAATTGTAAATAAACTACCGTACGCAGAAAATACATAGTCTTTTGAACGGTTCCTTTTGTTTAGTAAACGAGAAATTATTCGCAGTTGCAGTTTGTTTAGGAGCTGTTTCTTTTTATGCACATGCTAATGCTGGACTACAAAATTGGCTCAAAGGAAATGTAGCATTTGGATTCTCTTAAAAATAAAAAGAATTAAATTTTTTTATATAAACTTTTTGATTCACTTTTTCAGTTTTATTCTAAAACGTAAAGCAATTCAAGCTTTTTGCTTTTTCACTTTTTTTGTCCCAAATACCTATAAATACTTGTATTTTTTTTTTTGTATTGTTAAAATACTTTTGTGCTACAAAGGTTCTGTTTTTAGGTCAAAATATTAAAGCCACGGTCAAAGTACTGGGATATGGCACTACTTTTTAAAAAATGTTTACACTCTCCATCCATCTTCTTCCGAGGTCTGGTCGCGGGGGCAGCAGCCTAAGCAGGGAAACCCAGACTTCCCTCTCCCCAGCCACGTCGTCCAGCTCCTCCCGGGGGATCCCGAGGCGTTCCCAGTCCAGCCGGGAGGCATAGTCTTCCCAACGTGTCCTGGGTCTTCGTCTTGGCCTCCTACCGGTCGGACGTGCCTGTAACATTTCCCGTTCGGGTGTCTTCCGGGAGGAGCTCAAAGTAAAGCCGCTGCTCCTCCACATCGAGAGGACCCATATGAGGTGGTTCAGGCATTTGGCCAGGATGCCATTTGAATGGAAAGAAAAGAGGAAGATGTTTACACTGAAAACAAAATACATTTCTGAATAATTCCAACCAATAATTGTGTACATTTTAAAATATTCTGATCCACATTTTATCGTAAAACTTATACCAGTGATTGTTTCATTAAAACTACCCTATTTCCTTGAATTGCAGCCGGGGCGCTAATTAATTCAAAACCTCTTCTCACTCCTGCGCTTACCAAAGGCATGCGGTAAAAGTAAGCATGCGCTAATTTTTCTAAAACCTCTTCTCACTCCTGTGCTTACCAAAGGCATGCGTTAAAAGTAAGCATGCGCTAATAATTTTAAAACCTCTTCTCACTCCGGCATTTACCAAAGGCATGCAGTAAAAATTTGAGTGTGATGTAAGGATACCATCATGAAAAGCACATTTAATAATAATTTAAAAAAAAAACTGGGTCTTACCTTTACTTATAAATGAAGTCCATGCCAGCTCCTTCTGATCAAAAGCATTGATAACTTGTTTATAGAAGTATTCCTTACCTTTCTTCAGTTTTAAAAGTCTCTCTGTCTTGATGGAGATCTTCCTTTTATTACCTCCTTCAGCACATATCACATCACTCATTTCACTTCTTCAGCCGAGTAGTCGCAAGAAGGATCATTAGCGCCCTCTACCACCAGGAGTCGGGAGTTATTCAATGACTCACATTTGACAGACGCAGCTACGGTATTGTGACGGTCTCAAGCCGTCGTCCTGCGGGTTCCCAGGACCACCAAGGAAGGACATGGCTTGAGCAGTTTGACTTTGTTTTGTTTTTTTCAATAAAACCTCAGTACAGGTTGCTCTTCCGCGCCATCTCTTCGCTCGTTCGCCGTCTCCTCGCCGCCATCGTGCCCTGAGTGTCTGTCGGCTCCACAGGTATATTAATAAAACATAGCTATTTACTGTTCTGCTTACCGGTATTGAAATCAGCCTCCTCCATTTTGAAAATGATGACAGGGGAAGTGTCCCTCGTGATGTCACGAGTTTGAGCAGGCGGTAATACTAAGCATGCGCTAATTATTTTGGGAAGCGTGGCAGTAATTCAAGACAGGCGCATACTTTTGAACGGCTCTTTTAAGGAGCCGTTAATTGATCCATATCTAATATATAAATCACAGGCTCATCCTACTGTGTGTGAATACTAAACACTAATCTATTTTCTTCTTGTATAAATAGACCCAATATGCCAGACTATTAATTTATAAATAATTATAAATAATATTAACTGTGAAAGGTGACTTGTCCAGGGTGTAACCCGCCTTCCGCCCGATTTTAGCTGAGATAGGTGCCAGCGCCCCTGCGACCCCAAAGTGAATAAGCGGTAGAAAATGGATGGATGGATAATTAATAATTTATTATGATGAATTATTTATAAATTAATTGCAAAACTTGCACAATGACAATGATGGTCATTTTGCATCTTATGTCACGTGACACTGCAGTCACGTGATTAACACAGCCCGCGAAAAGTATGTTAATCAAGCCGGAAGTGTTTGGCTTCAGAGAACACTACATTACAGGTAAGAATTGTGAATATTTCCCTTGGTTTTTAACAGCAAGAAAAGATGGGGAAATGACGTTATTAGTGTTAGTAAGTTAGTAACATTCTAAAAATGACGATAGGGAAGAAATATAGGAGTTCATGTCAAGTGGGGATTTGTTTTTGTGTAGGTGAATTTTCTGCCGCCACGTCACTCAGACGCAAACAAGTCAACATGGAGGATGATACTAACTAAGGTAAGGTTAAAGTCCTTTCCTTTGGGGATGGAAGTACAAAGTAGCGATGGTCAGATGAAGCCTCATGACGATTTGAAGTTTGAGCCAATTTGTTCGAGAATTTCTCCCCGCTTCGGCCCCAAACACCACCTGCTGGCCAAATGTTAAATTACAAACAGCTGTATCTTAACCACATGATGTGTGATGCATTCATTGACTTTTACTGCATGTTATCATAGCTCTTGGAAGTGAGGTGAATTACAATACACGTTATTTTTAGGCCATATCGCGATACACGAAATATATCTCGATGTTTTGCCTTAGCCTTGAAATAACACACGATGCATATAATCACAGCAGTATGATGATTCTATGTGTCTACATCAAAACATTCTTGTTCATACTGCGTAAATATATGCTCATTTTAAACTTTCATGCAGAGAGGGAAATCACAACTACCGTGTTTCCTTGAATTGCCGCCGGGCGTATAGTATGCGCCTGCCTTGAATAACCGCCGGGTCAAACTCGTGACGTCACGAGTGACACTTTCCCTGTCATTTTCAAAATGAAGGAAGCTGATTTCAATACCGGTAATTTGAAATCGCATAAAAGGAAGAAGATTAAGAGCTATTCAGTAGGATTTATAGGGACGGCGTGGCAGAGTGGCCGTGCGCAACCCGAGGGGCCCTCGTTCAAATCCCACATATCAATCAATCAATCAATGAATGTTTATTCATATAGCCCCAAGTCACAAATGTCTCAAAGGACTGCACAAATCATTACGACTACAACATCCTCGGAAGAACCCACAAAAGGGCAAGAAAAACTCACACCCAGTGGGCAGGGAGAATGCTGACTGAGAGGACCTCAGATGTGGGCAACCCCCCCCCTCTTGGGGACCGAAAGCAACGGATGTCGAGCGGGTCCAACATGATACTGTGAAAGTTCAATCCATAGTGGCTCCAACCCAGCCGCGAGAGTTCAGTTCAAGCGGATCCAAGACAGCATAGACAGACCTAGTACCAACCTCGTCACGTCCGTTGTGTCCTTGAGCAAAACACTTCACCCTTGCTCCTGATGGGTGCTGGTGGGCGCCTTGCATGGCAGCTCCCTCCATCAGTGTGTGAATGTGTGTGTGAATGGGTAAATGTGGAAGTAGTGTCAAAGCGCTTTGAGTACCTTGAAGGTAGAAAAGCGCTATACAAGTACAACCCATTGCCTTGCATGGCAGCTCCCTCCATCAGTGTGTAAATGTGTGTGTGAATGGGTAAATGTGGAAGTAGTGTCAAAGCGCTTTGAGTACCTTGAAGGTAGAAAAGCGCTATACAAGTACAACCCATTGCCTTGCATGGCAGCTCCCTCCATCACTGTGTGAATGTGTGTGTGAATGGGTAAATGTGGAAGTAGTGTCAAAGCGCTTTGAGTACCTTGAAGGTAGAAAAGCGCTATACAAGTACAACCCATTGCCTTGCATGGCAGCTCCCTCAATCAGTGTGTGAATGTGTGTGTGAAGGGGTTAATGTGGAAGTAGTGTCAAAGCGCTTTGAGTACCTTGAAGGTAGAAAAGCGCTATACAAGTACAACCCATTTATCATTTAAGGTCCAAGCTATTGTATACCGGTATGCTAAAAAGAACAGTAAGCAGCTATGTTTTGTTAATACACCGTACCTCCTGTGTCAAATATGAGTCATTAAATGACTCCCGCCTCCTGGTAGTAGAGGGGGCTAGTGATCCTTCTTGCGACTTCTCGGCTGCAGAAGAAGTGACAACAAGTGTAGTGATATGTGCTGGGAACGGATATGACGCGGGGGGTGCACGATGGACCTTTTAGGATGTAACACCACTACTCCTATGCTGGCTATGTAAACAACTGGGCTGAAATAAAACATGTTCCAATCATAAATACCCTGTGTATTATTTATACAATAACACTTCATGGTGGCAGCGGTGGGATAAAGAGATCACTCACGGAGCTGAACGAGAGGGGGGAGTTGTCCGTGGATAATTCTGTCGTCGCCCGCACTACATGTGAGGAGCCGAGCTAACTGATAGCAGCGGTCTGCACGTCGGGAGAAACCCAAACGAGAGCACGCTATGGCTACACACCTACCGATCATGAACTGGACCAGCAAGAGTGAGCAGCGTGTGTTTATTTTTTACTCTCGCTTGCACTTTTAACACGGAGGATTACATATCTAAAATAAAACAGTTTTCTAAACTGGACTTTCAATCGAAGCAGGAGGTAATAAAGGAAGATCTCCATTGAGACAGAAAGACTTTTAAAACTGAACAAAGATAAGGAATACTTCTATAAACAAGTTATTGATGCTTTTGATTAGAAGGAGCTGCGCATGGACTTCATTTATAAGTAAAAGTAAGACCATAATAACATTTTTTTTAATTAAATGTGCTTTTCATGATGGTATCCTTACATCACACTCAAATTTTTAAGCGCAGACATAAATTTACCGCATGCCTTTGGTAAGTGCCGTAGTGAGAAGAGGTTTTGAAATAATTAGCGCATGCTTGCTTTTACCGCATGCCTTTGGTAAGCGCCGGAGTGAGAAGAAGTTTTAAATTAATTAGCGCTCCGGCCGCAATTCAAGGAAATACGGTAAGTCAATTGACCAAAACTGTATTTATAAACAGTTATTAAGCAGTGGCACAGACATTCATGTTGTTTCAAAACATAAAGTGCAAGATTGTCAGAGACATTTTAAAACAAGCTATTAGTGCACTTATGTGCATTATGTCACTCAGATGACATGTCAAAACATGTCATCTGAGTGACATGTAAAGGGCACTTTTTGTACAGAACGTAACTACAATACTTTAAAACAAATAAAGTGCACTTCTGTGCATGATGTCACACAAGATATTTCAAATACTGTCAAACAAAAATGAGCTGCATATTAGGAAATCAAATCGCTATGCGGTAGGTTACTGCGGACGTCATCTCCTTATGTTGTTGACTATTTTTTTCCTACGGTGTTGATGTGGAAATGGTTTACTCTGCATTTTGTTGGTGTGGCACCGAACGGAGATCTTGACATGCGGAGTGATCACTCTTCATTCTACAGCAGGTGGCTTTTCAAATGATGATACGTATCAGCAGTAATGCTACTTTTTTTAGCAACTCTTTTACCCCACACTTGACAAATTACGATGTTCTGTTCGACATATTCCCACTTTAAGCCAAACCACCACCGGATGATGCACCCCCTGCTGTTTTTCTTGGGAATTAATTCTTCCTTCATTTGATACCAGATTCGCATCTTCTTTCTCTCATATTACCACTCGCACCACAGCTAACGCTACCCATGCTGCTACCTCTCTGCTTTGCGAGGGCATTTACATATGTGTGTGACGTATGTAAGAAGATGCGCTTGCTGTCTCTGAGAAGGAGAGACAACGAAGAGTGGGAAGAGCCTGTAGTGTAATGCCAGCAGCTAAAAGCAACTGTGTGAGAATGTACAGTCGAATATCACGACATAGTCATTTTCTATATTGCACATTGACGAACCCGCGATATATCGAGTATATCGATACATTGCCCATCCCTATATACAAGTATAACCCATTTAAAGTTAAAAAGGTAAAGTACCAATGATGAATTATTCTCTGCATTTGACCCATCACCCTTGATCACCTCCTGGGAGGTGAGGGGAGCAGTGAGCAGCAGTGCTGGCTGCGCCCGGGAATCATTTTTGGTGATTTAACCCACAATTCCAACCCTTGATGCTTAGTGCCAAGCGGGGATGTAATGGGTCCCATTTTTATAGTCTTTGGTATGACCAACCCACTGATCTCAGGACGGACACTCTAACCACTATTTACCATAACCCATTTATTTTCTGGCGCATTTAAATATCAATAAACCCACATCAGCAATTATAACATATCTTATGTTGTACTGTCAAAATAAAAATTGCAAAAAACATATTAAACGTGAAAAAAATAAAGAAATAAAACATCTGAACTCACAATCTGTAGAACCCATTCGAGCTTCCAGGGTTGACCGACATCATCTCACAAGATGTTGTTTCTCTTTAAATATCCTTCTTGAAAACGGCCTTTCAAATATATGTGTTGTCTTGTTTAATCTTGTTTAATGTTTAAAATATGCAGACGAGGCGTGTTGGCTGACTTCTTAAAGTTTACTTCTCATGGTACTCATCAAAAACGTTCTGCTGGCTATACGGGGCTATTGCGCATGCTCTTCACTACTGTGGCATCCTGGGTAATGTAGTTCTTATGTTCCTGGCTCATAACATCTCAATGTATATCTGCCTTAGGCCATCTAGAAGGCCTCACTGACAACAACTCGTGATTTGATTGGCTATTGCAAATGTCTATCAACTGTATGTGCCCGTTCACTTACAGTGCACGAGACGCCCGCATTGTTGATTCTGAAGGCTTCGGGCAGATTTGGTACAGCATGGCAACATAAGCTAGCTGAATTCTGATTGGCTAAACATTCTACAACCTAAAAACAACAGCACTGGAAAGAGCATAATATGACATGAAGAGAATATGAATACTTTTAGATATTTAGGGTAAGTAAATAAAGTACTTTTGTCTTTAATTATGATCATGATTTCTGGTTATGACAGGCCAGCAGAGAAGGCCTTGCTGGCCCTGACAGCACACCACTGCCTTTGACCAAATGGTTTTGCTAATTAAATTAACACATGTATAGGAAAATGTTTTTAATATTTAGTGTGCTTGTATTTTGTCAACATTATACTATGATATGGCAGGTTGTGAAATGTTTTACTGTCACATTGGGAAAATGGGCGGAAGATGACACCAAGGTCTTGTTCACACTGCAGGTCAAGTCCGATTTTTTTTGCCCACATGCGACCTGTATCGTATTTTTTCATGGCAGCATGAACACTGCAATTCCGAATTTTTCAAATCCGACCGATCAATCAAAGTTTATTTATAGAAGAGTTAACCACAAGTGTCTCAAAGGGCTGCACAAGCCACAACGACATCCTCGGCTCAGATTCCACATCATGGCAAGAAAAAAACTCAACCCAGTGGGATACAATGAGAAACTTTGAAGGGGACCGCAGGTGTGGGCACCCCCCACCGCCTGGACGACCGGTGCAATGGATGTCGAGTGGATCTAGTTAATAATGTGAGAGTCCAGTCCATAGTGGGGCCAGCAGGGGATCATCTTGAGTGGAGACAAGTCAGCAGCACAAAGACGTCCCTAATTGATGCACAGAAGAGTGGTCCACTTTCAACAGCGAACGCCGCCTGATAACCTCTCTACGCAGGGGAGGGGGGGAAACCAGAAAAGAGACGGCAGATCAACTGGCCTAAAAGGGGGGTCTTTTGGAAGGCTAGAGTATAAAAATAGGTTTTAAGATGGGACCTAAATACTTCTACTGAGGTAGCATCTCTCACTGTTACCGGTGGAGCATTCCAGAGTACTGGAGCCTGAATAGAATGCGCTCTATTGCCCGCAGACTTATTTTGGGCTCTGAGAATCACTAATAAGCCGGAGTTCTTAGAACGCAGATTTCCGACCGGTACTTATGGTACAATCCAATCCGCATGATAGGATGGCGCTAGACCGTTAAATGTTTTATACGTATCGCTAAAATTCGCTCCATTATGTCCACTAAAAACGCCGAGATCATTATCCATGTGTTTGTTACGTCTCGTCTCGATTACTGTAACGTATTATTTTCTGGTCTCCCCATGTCTAGCATTAAAAGATTACAGTTGGTACAAAATGCGGCTGCTAGACTTTTGACAAGAACAAGAAAGTTTGATCATATTACGCCTGTACTGGCTCACCTGCACTGGCTTCCTGTGCACTTAAAATGTGACTTTAAGGTTTTGCTACTTACGTATAAAATACTACACGGTCCAGCTCCATCCTATCTTGCCGATTGTATTGTACCATATGTCCCGGCAAGAAATCTGCGTTCAAAAGACTCCGGCTTATTAGTGATTCCTAGAGCCCCAAAAAAGTCTGCGGGCTATAGAGCGTTTCCCGTTCGGGCTCCAGTACTCTGGAATGCCCTCCCGGTAACAGTTCGAGATGCTACCTCAGTAGAAGCATTTAAGTCTCACCTTAAAACTCATCTGTATACTCCAGCCTTTAAATAGACCTCCTTTTTAGACCAGTTGATCTGCCGCTTCTTTTCTTTTTTCTCCTATGTCCCCCCCTCCCTTGTGGAGGGGGTCCGGTCCGATGACCATGGATGAAGTACTGGCTGTCCAGAGTCGAGATCCAGGATGGACCGCTCGTCGGGACCCAGGATGGACCGCTCGCCTGCGTATCGGTTGGGGACATCTCTACGCTGCTGATCCGCCTCCGCTTGACACGGTTTCCTGTGGACGGGACTCTCGCTGCTGGAGCCACTATGGATTGAACTTTCACAGTATCATGTTAGACCCGCTCGACATCCATTGCTTTTGGTGCCCTAGAGGGGGGGGTTGCCCACATCTGAGGTCCTCTCCAAGGTTTCTCATAGTCAGCATTGTCACTGGCGTCCCACTGGATGTGAATTCTCCCTGCCCACTGGGTGTGAGTTTTCCTTGCCCTTTTGTGGGTTCTTCCGAGGATGTTGTAGTCGAAATGATTTGTTCAGTCCTTTGAGACATTTGTGATTTGGGGCTATATAAATAAACATTGATTGATTGATTGATAGTAAACCTTTAAATTTGTATCTTAAATGCAGTGGAAGCCAGTGCAGGTGAGTCAGTATAGGTATTTATGTATTGAGGTTTATAAATGTATATACAATATAGGCGTAATATGATAAAACCTTCTTGTTGTCTAGCAGCCGCATTTTGTACCAACTGTAATGTTTTAATGCTAGACATAGTCAATGCCTCTTTTCGTATGTGGATACAAATCAGATATGTATCCGTTGCAACTACAGTCTGAACGATCAAGTTGCGTATTGAGTCATCAAAAAGTGATAAGCGTCATAATTCAAATTCACCAAAATAAAAAGTTGACAAATGAGCAGAAAACAAGCGAAAATAAAGTTTTTAGAAACTCACGTCAATGTCCCGCCTCTCCTGGCTCTGACTGCTCGCCCACAAAAATGCCACACAAACTGCGAGAGCCAAAATGCTTGCTCACTTCCTTCCTAATCTTTTATGTGCAATAATTAGGTTCAGAAAATGTTGACTTAAATTGCGGCAGGACTGAGACCTACACTGCACCACATGTGATGTCATGACATCATGTCTTGACTGCATGCGGGTCAGATTGCGTGCACATTAGACATTGCGTTCTTTTTTTAATACAAACCACAACATAAAAAGATCGGATTTGACAAAAACGGCCGATTTGGACGTCTGTCAGCCATAGATATGAATGAACGGATAGATGACACATGTCTTTGAGACGCAAGTTTATGGGCCAAAGTGCCTAAACTTTCGGAGGTTTTAGAAGGCAAGAAAGCTCAATCAATCAATATCCTTTATTTAACCAGCTAAAACCTTATTGAGATTAACATCTATTTTCCAAGAGTGACCTGGCCAAAAGGACAGCAAAACAAGGTTACAGAAATACATATGAAAACAAAAGAAACACAGTCACACATCACAATTGAAAATAAATTACTTACATATATTAACAAAAAACATGTAGTAGCTCGAAACAATGTTCAACATGTTTCAGCAAAAACAACTTAAAAACAAGTACAATGCCCAATAGAAACAGTTTCAATATGTCTATCCATGCAACGTGCACTAAATCCAAAATACGGAAATGATGCAATACTGCATTTGTCAGTCGCTAAAGCTTTGAAGACATATTATTAATAATTAAATGTAATACCTTTAGAATATTTAATAATACTAATATTCAATAAACTATCAAAATACTGTATAGTCATAATTACGAATGTAAAATCCCACGTTACGATATTATCACGGTGTCAAGGCCACAGTAGGAGATTATTGTGGTAAATGTCCAAAAAATAGACCTAAAAATGCCCGTGTGTAAAATGAAGTGGTATAAATGTTTAGGAAAAACATACCTACTGTAATTGAACACAAACATAATGCCAAAATGTTATGCTCATATTTATTACTACAAACATGTATTTTTTTAGTGCAAAGAATCGTACGAGAACGTCCACTGTTTCAAGCAAATATTACAAAAACGCACATTGAGCGTCTTCAAAGTGGCAATGTAAATTTTCAGTGTGAAACAATAATGTTCACTTTATTCTCTTTCAAATTTTACACGTCCTCTGCATTGGACTTGTTTATATCATTCTGGAATATGCTGTTTCTAAGAAAAGTTAACAAACAATTTTTAACTTTTACTAATGTAAATACCTCGCAATCTGATGTTTGGATTAGTTAGCTTCAAATATCTGCAGTCCCTTCCAAGGTTTCTCGTTGTTCCAATTGGGTTGTGTTTTCTCTTACCCTGATGTTGGATCTGAGCCGAGGATGTCGTTGTGGCTTGTGCATCCCTTTGAGACACTTGTGATTAAGGGCTAAATAAATGAATTTTGATTGAAATCTCTTTTCTGGGTGATGGTTTGTGAGGTGGCGACTTGTCCAGGGTGTATCCTGCCTTCTGACTGAGCACAGCTCGATAGACTCCAGCCTCCCCTGCAACATGAAGAGAGACAAGGTGGTGGAAAAAATGGATGGATGGATTGCGGATTCATCAAGAAGTTTTCAGTTTATCTTATTTCCCGCGATTTACTGTTTTTTTTTGTGATTTCCGTCTGTGTGCTGCGACTGGCTGGCTGTGTCGCCTTGGGAACGCCCGAGACAAATGCCGTGCGCTTTGCTTTGGAGAATGCAGACTTTCTTACCTCCGCCAAAGAGGTTATGTCTTTGCCAGGTTTGTTTGCCTGTTTGTTAGCAACATAACTCAGAAAGTTATGGACAGATTTTGATAAAATGCCTGAAAACAACAATACTCCTCATCTACTATGAACGCACTTCACTTCCTGCTTACGGCATTCCGAGCCCTCCCCTTGCCAGTCCGGCGCTGTGCATTTGATTCTGGTAGATGTAGATTGTTTTCAGACCCGGCCAACGCTAAAGCAGCAGTAAAAATCTACACACCAAGTTTTTGTTTAAAACCGTCACGTGTCACGGTATTAGTGTTAAGACTTTCTAACCGAAATACCGGTATATACAAAACCGTTAAACCCCTAGTAATAATAAATGTATTTATAAGTGAATCATAGCCCCTGAATCGTAATCAAATCATGAGGTGCCCAAAGATTTCCACCGTAATCTGTCACCACCAAAGACTTCCGAAACTAATTTGGTTGTGTCAACACTGTAATGAAAAACAAGCCCCTTTTAAGTGACTGATTATTTTTCAATTATGACGGGAAATAGTTGCGGACTGGGCCTTTGTGGTTATTTTTATTCATTCAGCTCAGGAGTTTCCCGTCTATCGAAAATGTTTTATTCTTTTTCTGGAAAAAGCCTGACGTTGTCATGATTGTGCAGGTGCAGATTATTTAAGGCCCGCCTCTCAGCCACGCTGCAGACATTAGGTTTTCTTGTTTCCTCTTGTTAACAAAAGGCAAGCATGGAGTCACATGTTTTTCATGAATGGGCTTTGGGTTGCATCCACTTGGAACTTGCGCTTAGTAGTTTCCTGGGTGTGGATTGTATTTGTCTTTCCTTCACGATTGCATTCCAATTTCATACAAAGTATCAGTCCAAACCAGTCCAAGGTGTAATGAGGACAAGCATTACATGAATGGATGGTCAATCCAAATTTATGAATGCCTACTTTATTAGGTACATCTGTTTAATGTAATGTAAAAGGATAATAGGGCAATAGAAGAACATAAGGTTTCATTTCCATATGCATGCCAAGCATGCTTGCTGAGTTCCCCATACGCTGAAAGCTGACACTTAATGCAGTGACCTCATCACATACATGAGGTCTGAGATGTATTAGCATGTCAGGCTGAAAAAGAAATGCGAGGCACAACTTTGTTTTCCACAAATACATATGGTGTATTTCCAATCTACCAATACCACATTTATGATAAATGCCTGTGCGACAGCATTCTGGCCCTTTAAGCCTCCTTCCATCGCTCATATTAGACTCATGAGGGAGTTTTGCAATATGTAGAACATCTGAAACTTACTCCACCCAGACCGAAGCCTCAAAAATGTGTCGTGCTAAGACGAGAGACATAGCTGGTGTTCTTTCATCACTTGGGAAAGGCAGATTGCATCATTTCTATTTTTGCTTTTTTTACCGTTAATGTGCAACACAGGCAGGTTTCCTGTGGCTATTGTACTTTGGGAGGTGTGGAAACAAATGGGACCCATGACAGGAGTTCCTGCACATAAAAGCAGATAATAGAGGTTCGACAAAGAATTCTCCTATTACATTATGTTATAAATCCATGCGTAGATAAGATAAAATGAGTAAACTAAATAAAAAAAAACTTACATCAACCAAATATTTGATGTGTAATCCATGCTGGATGTGTCATATCAAGTTTCATTTGGATTTGATCAAGTAAAGATAAAGTCTTGAAACATCCAGATACTGCAGCTGTGTTCTAATGACTCTGCCTTGTAATAGGCTGAGGTGTCCCGATTCAATTGATATCAGCCAAAAAAACATAGATTATATCAGCTTTCATGTAAAATCTCTGATCTAAGCGCTCGGAGACAAGCATGAAACCTGCACTTTTTTTTCAATTTTGCCTATCAGTCACAATCATTATAAGAGACAAGAACACACGTCATTTTTTAATTTTTATTCATTTTTTTACGATTTTAACAGTGGTGGGCAGTTAGGGCCAGCAAGGCCTTCTATGCTGGCCTAACATAACCCCAAATCCATCCATCCATCCATTTCTACCGCTTATTCCATTTTGGGGTCGCGGGGGGCGCTGGCGCCTATCTCAGCTACAATCGGGCGGAAGGCAGGGTACACCCTGGACAAGTCGCCACCTCATCGCAGGGCCAACACAGATAGACAGACAACATTCACACTCACATTCACACACTAGGGCCAATTTAGTGTTGCCAATCAACCTATCCCCAGGTGCATGTCTTTGGAAGTGGGAGGAAGCCGGAGTACCCGGAGGGAACCCACGCATTCACGGGGAGAACATGCAAACTCCACACAGAAAGATCCCGAGCCTGGATTTGAACCCAGGACTGCAGGACCTTCGTATTGTGAGGCAGACGCACTAACCCCTCTGCCACCGTGAAGCCCATAACCCCAAATCATGATCATAATTAAAGATACAATCTTTTTTTTAATTTACTTTCCCTAAATATCTAAAATTATTCATATTCTCTTGATGTCATAGTATGCTCATTCCAGTAGTGTTAATTTTAGTTGTAGTTTTTGTCCAATCAGAATTTAGCTAGTTTATGTTGCCATGCTGTACCAAATCTGCCAGACGCCTTCAAAATCCACAATGCAGGCATCAGTGAACGAGCACATACCGGTGATAGACAGTTGCTATAGCCAATCAGATCACGAGTTGTTGTCAGTAAGGCTTTCCAGATGGCCTCACGTTGAACGTGACCTTTACGCGTCCTGTGATTGGATACTTACCGGGACCGTTAGCGGATGAATTTGAGAACTTCCTGGCCACAAACCCTTTTTGCAAATGTGCTGCTTGGTCCTGTCAGCTGTTTGGTTGTCTTGTGATGCACAGCTGCTTCCAATGATAGGTGATGGAGGAAAAGGGTCAGTGTTAACACGACATATCTCACATGACTGAGTGCCACTTGCTGGTCAAGAGTTCTGCACAAAGACGCCAATACTTAGTCTTGCTTTCATCAGTGACTTTTCTACTTCACGCTACTTTAGCCCTTCATTATTCAGGGAAGCAAACGTAATTACTTAAGTGCTTGTGCATTGCTCGCTATGAGGAAGTAGAAGCGCATGATTCCTTGCAGTGACAAAATGTAAGAACACTACTAGGGTTGAGCGATATATCGAATATACTCGATATATCGCGGGTTTGTCTCTGTGCAATATAGAAAATAACTATCGTAATATTCGAGTATATGTCCTCACACAGTTACTTTTAGCTACGGGCATTACATTACAGGCTATTATTACTCTTTCTTGTATCTGCTTCTCACAGAGACATAGAACAAGCGCACCTTCTTACATTCGTCACATACTGACGCGCGTGCGACGTCACACGCCCTCTCAGAGCAAAGAGGTAGCGACATGGGTAACGTTGGCAGTGGCAGGTGCTAACGGAGCGGTGCGAGTGGTAATACGAGAGAAAGAAGGTGCGGATCTAGTAACAAATGAAGGAATAATCAATTCCCAGGAAAAACAGCACAGGGTCCATCGTCTTGCGGTGGTTTGGCTTTAAGTGGGAAGATGTTTTACAAGTATGCGGCAAAAGCGTTGCTACAAAAAGTAGCACCACTGCTAATTTGTAGCACCATTTGAAAAGTCACCTGCTAGAGAATGAAAAGTGCTTGAAACTCCGCATGCCAACATCTCGGCCGGTGCCACACCCAACAAAATGCCCAAGCAACCATTTCCACATCAACACCGTATGAAAAATATAGTCAACAACAGAAGGACATAACGTCAGTAACAGTAACTTACCACTTAGCGAAAAACATACACTATTTGTTTTCCTTTTCTGCAGCTCATTTTATTTGACAGTTGTTGAAATAGCTTGTGTGACATCATGCACAAAAATGCACTTTACATGTTTTAAACTATTGTAGTAGCGTTCCGTTCAAAAAGTGCACTTTAATTTAGTGTTTTTGTGATACATCATCTTAGTGACATCATGCACGAAAGTGCACTTTATATGTTTTAAACTATTGTACAGTAGAGGTGCTCTGTACAAAAAGTTCACTTTAATTTAGTGTTGTTTTGATACGTCATCTTAGTGACATCATGCACAAAAGTGCACTAATAGCTTGTTTTAAAATGTCTGACAATCTTGCACTTTCTGTTTTGAAAATTACATGAATGTTTGTGCCACTGCTTAATAACTGTTTAATAAATACAGTTTTGGTAAATTGACTTAGTTTTGATTTCCCTCTCTGCATAAATGTTTAAAATTAGCATATATTAATGCAGTATGAACAAGAATGTTTTGATGTAGACACATAGAATCATCATACTGCTGTGATTACATGCATCAAGTGTTCATTCAAGGCTAAGGCAAAATATCGAGCTGTATATCGTGATTCGTGACATGGCCTAAAAATATCGAGATATTAATAAAAGGCCATATCGCCCAGTCCTAAGCACCACCAACGTCTACTGTAGCATACATTGCCAATAGTGATGTCACAAATGCATAGCTCAACTTACGAACCATTGCTATCGCGTTTCACAACCAAGTTCATAACTCACAACACTCATATTTTAAACCAGCCCATTGAAATTATTTGAAATCGATTTAACCCAAAACACCACAATTTTAACACGTAACATGCTTTTTAAAAAGAAAAACTAACTTTTGGATAAAAAATATTGTTGGAAAAACATTACAATCGCATGTAGTACAAAAAAAATTGATTACAATCCAAATTCAGAATTTTTTATTCCATTCTTAAAGGGATGCCTGATTTTGGGGAATTATTTTTTGAAAAATACAATCAAATTTGGTATTTTTGGCATTTCCTTATTTTTATTATTATAATTTTTTTTTAAGACTAACATTTTTGGATTAAAAAGCAGTGGCAGCAAGCTCCACAGGGGCCGTGCAAGGGCACTATTGAAATTGCTGTTTTCTCTTCTATACGTTTGGACGCCTTTTTGAGGCCCTTAACATGCATGGAAAGTCCCCATATTTTGAAGGTGTGTCAGAAAATTGTAATATGTTTGGTGTCCCAAAAATTTAAATTTGGGTCTAGGTGTTGGGTGGGATGCAACTGCATAACTACTGTGGTGCCTTTATCGCCCTCTTGTGGTGAAAAATCTGTGAAAGTAATAACTTCCTTACACATCCTCCAATCTTCCTGAAATTTTTGACAGTTGGTTGGGGTGTTGGGTGGCTCGCAACTGCATGACTATTGCGGCGCCTTTATTGACCCTTTTTGGTGAAAATCTACAACATTCATAACTTGCTACAGTCTTCCTGAAAATTTTGTTGGTGGGTCGGAGTATTGGGTGAAATGCAACTGCATTACTGCAGGGGCGCCATTATCGCCCTTTTGTGATAGAAATTAATAACAGCCTTACACGTGCTCTGATCTTCCTGAAATGTTTTATGGTGGGTTGGGGTGTTGAGTGGGATGCAACTGAACGACGACTGACGCGCCTTTATTGCCCCCTTGTGGTGGAATGCTATAACTGACATAAGTTCCTTACACATGCTCCGATATTTCTGAAATTTCTGATGGTGGGTCAGGGTTTTGGAGGGGACCGCTACTGCATTACTACTGTGGTGCCAATATTTCCCCCCAGTGGTGAAAATGTATAACTGTCACAACGTCCTTCCACATGTTCCAATCCTTCTGAAATGTTCTTATGGTGGGTCATGGTGGTGCCTTGTGGTAAAATATGACACTTTCTTGCACATGCTCTGACCCTCCTGAAATTTTTGGTGGTGTGTCAGGGCATCAGGAAGGACTTAACCGCATGCATCATACGGGCCTGCCGACTAGCATATATTCTACGGTGCAAGCGGGGCAAGGGTCCTTTAACGCTGCTCTCCGCTTTAATTGATATTATTATTATTATTATTATTTATACTGTTGCTTGTATTTTTTTGTATTGTACTTTAGAGAATTGTATTTGTATGTCTCCTCTATTACTTAGTATGTTTTTATCCTAAGTATCGTAAAACTGGGATTGGGTTGGAGTTGGGGTTAGATCTTGTAACGGTACAGTGGGAGAAGGAGATGGCACGGAGACAGTGGCGTCATTAGCTGGCAGCGTGTCTGTTAAAATAAACATGTGTGTAAAGTGTGTACGTAATCCAAATGAATCTGGTGTGACTTTGTGTAACAAGTATGCGAGGGTTGTTACCAGGGGGTGTTGAAGGTGCGCATTAAAATCAAGGCGGAAGTCCAGATAGGGCAAGGCAGGCTCGGAAGTCCAAAGACAGGCAGAAGGTCAAAGGCTGGAGTGAGACGTTGTAGTCAGCGGGCAGGCGTGCGGTCGAGATCCAGAAAGACAGCAGAGAGCCCAGAGGGGATCCGGCAAGATGAGACGCACAGCTCGACAACAGGGAAGAAAGACGGGTTGCTGGAAGAACATAAAAAGCAAGAAAGCACATAGGCACGGAACGCTGTAGACCAGGAGTCTCAAACTCAATTTACCTGGGAGCCACTGGATGCAGAAAAATCCAACATGTACTTTTTAACAAATTCACCTTCTTTGAATGGCTTTCCCGCCCTAGCAACATACTTGCCAACTCTCGCGATCTTTCCGGGAAACACCCGAATATCAGTGGCCCTCCCGACAATCTCCCGGGGCATTCATTCTCCCGGTTATCACCCAGACAACAATATTAAGGGCATGCCGTGATGGCACTGACTTTAGCGTCCTCTACAACCTGTCGTCCCGTCCGCTTATCCATCATACAAACAGTGTGCCGGCCCAATCACATATTGTATAAGGCTTCGGCAGACCCACGGAAGTGGCTGCAAGACATACATAGAATCAAATGCAGCCCTAACTCTTCCGGGCTACAATAGGGGGGCGGGGTGGTGTATATTGTATCCCGGAAGAGTTAGGGCTGCATGGGATTCTGGGTATTTGTTCTGTTGTGTTTATAATGTGTTACGGTGCGGATGTTCTCCCAAAATGTTTTTGTCATTCTTGGTTGGTGTGGGTTCACAGTGTGGCACATATTTGTAACAGTGTTAAAGTTGTTTATACGGCCACCCTCAGTGTGACCTGTGTGGTTGTTGATCAACTATGTCTTGTAGTTGCTTACTGCGTCTACAGAAGCCAAATAAAACATGTAGCTGGGCTGGCACGCTGTTCTTACAGGTTGTAGAGGACGCTAAAAGCAGTGTCTCCACGGTGCCCGCTTAATATTGTTGACTGGGTAAAATTCGGGAGGATAATTATGCCTGGAGGGGCACTGAAAGTTGGGAGTCTTCCGGAAAAATCGAGGGTATGCAAGTCTGACGCTGTAAAGTGCCATTCATATAAAACTCGCTGGCCGCACCAACATTAAATTTTCACATTTAGGGGCGGGCCGCAAACAGCCCGCAGGCTGCCTGTCCGAGACCCCTGCTGTAGACGTAATGATGTTTACTGTACGTGTGCAAGTAGCTATGTTCTGGCACTGGAATTCAAGATGCGCTAGCTTATGAAGGCAGGTCTCCCATCAGTGACAGGTGTGTTGATTGCAGAGTGGTTGCGGCCACGCGGAGGCGCGACCGCAGCCGGAGAGGAACGCCCGTGGGCGTGTCCCAAGGTACGCTTAGCAGAATGAGACGGGAGGTGTGTGATCCGTAACAGCTCTATTTTCTTTTATTAAATTAACATTCTGGGATTTTTGTAAATAAAATTGTAAAAATAACGTTTTTTAAATACATTTTTTAGGCCCTCAATGCACATATAAGTCGTACATCTGCAGCCAAGAGGAGCTTTTGTAACATGTATCCTATTTTTTTAAAGGTTTTATGATAGTTTACTTGCCAAATAATACATTACAAGAATTGTGTTGAATAAAAAATTGATTCTGAATCAAAGAGTCACCCCAGGACTCAGAATCAAATGGTTAGGTGCCGAAAGATTCCCACCTTTAACAAACAACTACAATGGTTTTATGAAAAAATTGAATAATATTGTTCAGCATTTACCATGGCGAGCCCACTTTTGTAGGTGTCTACTACGGGTTGCTTCTCTCTCCATTGTGTAACAATGGGAACGAAGAAATTGTTCTTTATGCACACAAGCCTATTTAAGTGACGGACCGAAGAGGTCGGAGCTGACAACAAGTAATGTGTATGTCTGTGTACCGAAGGTAACTCTATCGAGTTATTTTCAAACACAATATTTTCGGTTTGTCATTATTTTTATGGATACATTTCCTTTGTTTGAGTTGCTTGTGCCCGGTAGGCTGCTAACCTGCAGGACATGTTGTCAATGGTTTGTTTTGCATGCATTTTCTCAGTTGAGATGGTTCGAGGGCAGGATTGAGTGGATCTCTGAGCTAATTCCCTGCATGCATCTCCCCATCACTATGTTTCTTCCCCACCAAGGAGATGCTGTGTTCTATTAACAAGAAATGAGTTTAAATTGGGCTGTGTGATACATGTGACACCACAATAGAAGTGAGAATAGGCATCCATCAATCTGATATTGCTCCAATTACACAGGCAAAGTGTGATAGTGAACTCAAGTGAGCTGTTAAGGTCACTGCATTCATATCTGCACACATCCCCCATCCCATTATGTTGTTTCTCTGCCGGAGCAGCTGGGAGGGAATGCATCGATCTATAGACCCAAACCGGTGGTGCATTGTTGTCCCCCAACCCAAAAAACCCCTCCCTACTCCGCATGCAATCAGTCATGCACAGCTGTAAAATAGAGACAACAACAATGGATGAAAGGCTTGACAAAAGAGGATGAAGTGAAGAATTAGGCAAGCAACCTTTGCTGGTGCAGCACAGAACACATTTGGCTTCACATAAAATGCTCCCTCAAAGTGATTTTTTTATTATTATTTTTTTTTTACTCTCTATAGTCTGCTGGTGATACTGATTGCATGCACTCAAGCTGCACATTTGCATGAGTGTTTAAAATGTAGCTGACCCAACCATTTGCTGCTGCTAATTTCAAACCTAATGGAACTTTAGAAGCAATAAATATTAGAAGCAAAAAATCACACAGCATTGAGCATAAAACCACATTTATGTATTGTTGATATGAAAGTCATGGTTCAAAAGTCATAGCAAGAGATGTGTACCATATGGTCCTGATTCCCGTTATTCTGGAAATCGATTCTGGTACTCAACGGTACCAGTTGTTTTTTTATTTTTATTTTGAATGATCATGTGGTAATACATGTTTATTTCTTTAATAGTAAAATAGCATTATTTTGTTTAGCATTTAAAACTGAGATGATAATAATAACTGTGCTGTCCAGTTCTTGTCTTGTTTTCGTGTACTTTTGAGTATCATTGGCAAGTTTGCATTCATTTCAGTTTGTCCTGGGTGTGTTGCCGTAGTCAGGAAGTAGTCTTTGCCATTTAGTTGAAAGTGCCGGTATTTTCTTTTGAGTTCTACAAAATGTTTCTTACTGTAAGTATTGTGTTTATTACACATGGGCTGTTTTTAGCATGCATCTTAGTTTGTAGTTTTCATTAACAAATTAGAAGTGTTGAAATCACCAAGCGCTAATGCTAATCGATAACATGTATAAGGAAAATCCAATGTAAATTAGCAGCGAGGTAGCGCATTTTGAAAAGTGGAGCCTTACTTTAGAGTCCATTCTATCAGACATACATGGGAAATTAGAGCATGACCAGCTACAAATACGCTCGTTTTCCCGCCAATTGTTTGAGCCGGCTGTGCTGGGCTATGGTGCGATTCCTCCTCCCTCTCCTAGCATTTGTTTGCTTGTGATATCACTTCAAGAACAGAGTGGCCATTTATATTCAAGGACTTCTCAACAGAGTTGGATCCCACAACGCCCGCCAGAAATAATTACATTTTAATAAAATATATTATTATGCATTTTTCATTTAAATAAATCTTAAAGTGCTAGAGTACACACCAATCTTTAAAACAGTAACAGCTTCTTAGCCTTTAAAGCAGATAACATACTAACACACTGTCAGTCAATTATAAGAAACGCAAAACATGCAAAATTGTGTCTTTTTCTAACAGTGTGTCTATTAACTTTAATATTTTTTTACAAAATAAATTGGGCCAAATATTTGTGTGTGTATAAGTAAATTTTGAGCTCATTCAAAAACCCACTGTATTAATGATAATCCTGATCATTTTGGCTTTGATTACCGTGATAGGAAAGTTTCATATCGTTACATCCCTACATCAGAACAATTAAATTGCTGAACAGGTTATGTTGGACCAGTGAAATTGTTCACATTAAATCAAACGCAATAATTCAGTCAGCCATTTAGCGTATTCTGGTCTTGCGCTGGTCATGGCGAAGAAACGACGAAATGTACACAAAGTAGCCCCAATGCTGAAAAAGATCAAAACTACGATACTACACACATTGTGTGCTTTCGGTTTGACTTTTACATTATTTATATTTTATTTATATCATGAAACGTGTAAGAATTTAGGAAAGATTAGGACCGACTTTATTTATCCAACAATGGGGAGATTGTGTGGTTGCAGTGCAGCTACAACAAGTCCACAACAAATAAGGTAAAACACATTGGGAAACATTAAAGACCATAAAGGACATGAAAGAGCACAGAATTGATGCAACCCGCTGCTACTTCAATTGTGCTATCTCTACATACAGCTACAAAAGTAAAACACACTGAAAAACCAAAACATGAGCAATAAATAATACATTCTGCACAGGGAGCAGACCCAACAAAGCAACCAAGAGAGCAGACTCCGTCGTAGTCTGCCCACTTGCTCTCGGATAATGTGTGGTCCGCGCGGATAAGTGAGAATCCGTCCAGGGAGACCAAAGTGTTTGATACATGCTCATTCAGCCAAAGCTTTTTTTTTTGCTATCTGTAAGTCTATGACTCCTTCGATTGGTCAACAGAGTTGTCATGCTCTTGGCACAATGAAACGTAGGAGTTAAACGCATTGTTCAAAATGAGTCAAGTTAATTTATAAATCTGGTCCGACCGGTACAGTGACAAACTCTTCCATCCTGGTAGAAAGGGGACTTCATTGGCCCTTCTTTGTATTGAGTCTGGTGTTTGTAGGAATGTTTCTGGGATCAGTCCCTTCAGAACCAAAGCAGCAGAATGAATCGAAATAAGCAAACATATTATCCATCTAATGATCAGTGTTATGTAACCATCACCTTCTTCTGCAAGGTCTGCTTTGCCAAATGTCTGATCTGCACTGCGGTCTCGGTCCAGTTCCTCTCCTTGCCATCTGCTCCGTGGGTTGGCCTGTTTGGTCAGAGGCCAAGCGTTGACTGATTTAGCTCAAATATGGGAGAGTCTTCCTCTTACTCTAGCTACCCTGGAATCGCGGAAGATGGCCAAATGGTGATTGGGTCAGATTTACAACCACAAGAAAGTACCTTAAGAATTGAATGAAGTGATCTTGTTTTGAATGAATGAATGAAATAAGTTTATTTCGGTCATATAATCAATCAAATCAATTAACCATTTTGTATGATCATGTTATATGTATACAATAAGACACATTTACACACGAAAGAAAAGAAAAAGAATGACCAAAAAACAAAGCTTTCTTGAGGGAACAGGCAATGATTTAGGTAACATTTTAACATTCGTAGAATGTGGAGTCAATGATGATTGCCAGAAACACGTTCTGTATGATATTACGATATACTACTAATTGTCCATAAAACACTTTTACCATTTGAAAATGTTAATACAAAAGTAAATCTAAAGATAAATATGTGCAATATATTGTTAAATCGAAATTAGATATATCTCTTTTTATTTACCTTATTTAATACACCTCTATGTTGGCATGCACCATTCTTTGCACAAAGCACATCAAGACACATTGTTTGCTGTAGCATAGCATCATCGATGGTGAAAATGGCATCAATAATAATTTGCTTCAGATCAGTATGTACCGTATGTTAGTCAGATACAGATTCAAAGTGAATATAAACTTAATAGAATAAATCTCATTCATTAAGATCTCTAATCAGTAGCCTTTTGTAATGTTTTTTTTTTTCAAAGAGCATGGGTGCTGAAAAAAATGTATTCACACCCATATCGTGATTGTTATTTAGTCCGATTCTAAGGATTGATACATTTCAAGAATATTTTTGGCCATTTTATTTAGAGATACAAGGTTTTTCTTCTAAGGATTTTTAAGAATACATTTTTAAGGAGATATTTTTAAGCCATCTTGGCGTTTACCCCGCTGTGTGTACGTCAGGAGGCAAGAGGATCTTTTGAAACCTGTTTTGCAAAGGCTTTATCATTTCTACACCAAATAATTCATTACAAGAATCAGTTTGAATTGAGAATTGTGTCAAATCGATTCTGAAATAGGATGTTAGTTGTTGTGAGATTCACATTCCTTGTAAAGAGACTTTATGGACACTTGGTATATCGTTGTGCGATATAAAAATATCTATTGTACGCTATAGTTCTCAATTGCTTATAACGTAATTTTAACATCTGGGCTGTGGCTAATGTAACTTCCCCAAAACTGCTGCTTTATGTCACTCGAAAAACCTTTACAGCTCTGACACATCCAAAAAAAAAACTAAGGAATTGGGGTAAAAAGGGAGAAGAGGAACTCCTCTGTTTGGATAAGTTTGTTTGAACGTTTATTCTTTTCCGTGACTTAATGACACGACATAAAAAACAGTAACGAGACAGTGTTAAAAATACTAACGTTGCCCCAAAACCAGGAAGTTTTGAAAGAAAAGCACCAAACGAACCTAACAGAGTCATTGTTCAAAGGCACCGTCTATGACAAACAGTCTCGCAGACAGCGAGAAATTACAGATTCTATTTCTAAAGTCATATTTGTAGACATTGCCCTAGAATGCACTGTTGAAAAGAAGGGCTGGAGACTAAACATATATATATTTTTTTTTTAATCGTCTTTTTTAACTTGTAAAAGGACAAATTAAATGTCATTATTTTAATGTGCGTATATGATTTTAAAAAAGAAATACTAACCGTGATATATATTTTTATCTGGAAATAAAATTACCTATATTGGGTATATTATTTTTTTTCTGCCATTTTTCGCAACACTAAACAAGAAATTAACAATAAACGGCAATGATGATATCCGCGGTAAAACTCCTGATGGTAAGTATTACCTATTTAAATTAAAATGATCGAAAAACCAGGATTGAGAACTGCACTCTGATAAACTCATGGATTGATTGGCACCAGCTCGCTGGCTTAGATAGATAGATAGATAGATAGATAGATGGACAGACAGGTCTTTATTGTCATTGCACAAGTCCAACGAAACTTTGTTTTCAGCACAAACCCGTTCAAGATTAGACAAAAACTAACAGTGTACAGGGTTACAGAACAGGAACGCTGATGGGTCGCCACAAGACGCCCCATAAAAGATGGGAAAAAGGTAAACGCTGGGGAAGGATGAGTAAAAAAAATAATCTAGACTGGGCTCCTAAGGGTCCCAGTCTGGAGTGGGAAAAAATCTCCATAGCAAAGCACATATACATATTACAACATACATCTCGAGATATCTAGCAACAGAGGGAAGGGAGTTCGGAGTCATGATGGTAGGCCGCAGCTCTCAGGCGCTGACCATCCATTCATCACCCCTATGGGATTTGCTAACATGAAAACAAGAAACATTAATCTCTTTTCCCATTAAGAAACGACATACCCCAGTCTGAACTTATACTAACACATTACTGTCTGAGCAACTGAGATATTCAATTGTGCACAATGAACCTACAAGCTGTACTCTCATAGCACAAAGTAGTTGTCCTATACTCAGAGGAATTTTGAGGGGTTTTTTTTTACGGAGCGTTCAAGGACCACTGAACAGAGTAGGATGCCAAAATGCCCACCAGAAAAAATAAATATTAAAAGTAGGTGTTATTTGTCAACTGCTTCAGTACAAACCAATATTTTAAACAATAAAAGCTAAGCGATCAAAACAGATAAAATACTAAGTCTAAAACACAAAACATGCAAAATAGTGTTTTTTTTAACAGTGTGTCTGTTTATTTTAGTTACTGTACTTTAGAAAAATAATACCTTGGTCAAAAGATTTCAGCATTTTTGAGCACATTAAACAATACAGTGATAACAATGATTTTTTTTTGGTCACGATAACCATGATATCAAGTTTTTATATCGTTACTTTGCTACATCATACTACGGAAAAATGAAAGAAAACAAACGCATTCCACTCAGTGCGTTGTTGTAAATACACCAGTGTGAAAGTTTAGATTGCTGAAGGCAAACAAGGACTCTCCCAGCTGTCTTGATTAGCATGAATCAGCTTTAAGATGTCACGCCAACCACCCGTGGACACAAGGAAACACACCCTGACACCTCCCCCAAGCACAACACCCCCCACCAGGGCCATCAGTCCTCTCCCGGAGTGTTGCGGAATTCCCACTGTGCATTTTGTTTTGGCTTGAGCTCTGGCTCCATTTCATCTCACGTTGTGCAGGGGAGGAGACTTCTCATCGCCATCTTTCTGCTCTTGTTTTCCTCCATGACTCTCTTCTTCAGAACCTATTAGACATCCACCAGGGGAAATCAAGATCCTCCAATCCTGAACACGCCTTACAGTAAGCCAGCCCCCCTTTGTGGTCCCATACAGCTACTTGACTGCCAGAAGCAATTAACCCTGAGGGAGGTCATGGAGGACTTCAGGTCTTGCAAGGTTGGGGCCCAAAAAAGCTGAAATTCAATTAAAATGAGGGGGAAGTTGCTCCTCTTCTATCGTTCTGCAGTAAACTCACGGGATTGCTTCAACCATCTGGAACGTTGTGGAATAACAAGGCTAAAAATCCCGACGGTGTTTCTGAACAACTTGTATCATCCCGTTGGGAAACAGCCGAAAGATCGTTTGTGGGTCACTCACCAAAAAAAACACTTAAAATTTCACCTAGAGGGAGAGGAACATCAAATAGACTGTGAAACATTCATCCTGTCCAAAATATTGCAGCTGCAAAATAATTCAACACCCCCTCAGGCAACATTAAAGAAATGAGTGTGATTAAAATGCGATTACTGAATAAAATGTGTTGCCATGCTGCAGACACTAAATTAGATTCTTGCAGCACAAATGTGCTAACACAAACATTTTTGTACACACACTCACAACATTATCTGTATTATCTTATTTTGGAAGAGATTTTGGGTAAAAAAATTACCACTTTAGCTACGTTCACGCTGCAGGGTATGATTTCCAATTTGGATTATTTTGTCAAATCCGATCTTTTTATGTCGTCCTTCACATTACCAAAATAAATATTCATGTCTAGTATGAATGGAATGTGCTCATGAAGTGACCCGTATGCACAAAAAACATAACGATCACAAGTACTTTGTGTATTAGTCAACAGTAAACATTAGGGGTGTATTGAACCGTTTCGGTACGGGGGTTTCGGTTCGGTGCAGAGGTGTACCGAACGAGTTTCCACACGAACATATGAAGTAGCCGCCAAAGCTAAAGTCTTAAAGGGGAACATTATCACAATTTCAAAAGGGTTAAAAACAATAAAAATCAGTTCCCAGTGGCTTGTTGTATTTTTTTAATTTTTTATTTTTATTTTACCGGTCCCCGAATATCCCTAAAAAAGTGCTTGATTTTCGCTATTTGCGATGCGACTATCGATTTCCCTGTGACGTCATACAGTGTTGCCAATGTAAACAAACAACGGCAAATACCACAGCAAGATATAGCGACATTAGCTCGGATTCAGACTCGGATTTCAGCGATTTAAGCGATTTAACAGATTACGCATGTATTGAAACGGATGGTTGGAGTATGAAAGTATTGAAGAAGAAACTGAAGGTATTGAGCGAATAGCTATTGACGCTATTCATAGCCATAGCATGGCCGAATAGCTGCGTTAGCATCGCCGGTAAAATGTGCGGACCAAACGATCAGGACTTTCGCATCTCGTGACACTGGAGCAACTTAAATCCTTTGAATGGTAAGTGTTTTTTTTGCATTAAATGTGGGTGGAAGTAAACGTAATATAGTTGCAAATGCATCTGCAAGTTATCCATACATCTCTGTGCCATGTCTGCTTTAGCACCGCCGGTAAATAGCATGTTAGCATCGATTAGCGTAGCATGTTAGCATCGATTAGCTGGCAGTCAACATCAACAAAACTCACCTTTGTGAATTCGTTGACTTTATAGTTGCAAATGCATCTGCAGGTTATCCATACATCTCTGTGCCATGTCTGCTTTAGCACCGCCAGTAAATAGCATGTTAGCGTCGATTAGCGTAGCATGTTAGCATCGATTAGCTGGCAGTCACGCCGCAACCAAATATGTCTGATTAGCACATAAGTCAACATCAACAAAACTCACCCTTGTGATTTCGTTGTGTTGCAAATGCATCTGCAGGTTATCCATACATCTCTGCGCCGGTAAAATGTGGAGACACTCTGGCACATTCAATGGAGGTCTGGGGGCAGACACTTTCGCATCTTCGGGCCAGTGGTGCAACTTGAATCCCTCCCTGTTAGTGTTGTTACACCCTCCGACAACACACCGACGAGGCATGATGTCTCCAAAGTTCCAAAAAATAGTAGAAAAAACTGAAAATAACTTAGCTGAGACCCAATGTTTACAATGTGTTGAAAATGAAAATGGCGGCTGTATTACCTCGGAGACGTCACGTTTAATTTGCCAAAATTCACCCATTTAGAGTTCGGAAATCTGCACAATCAAGGTATATATTGACGCTCACATAGGTCTGGTGATAATGTTCCCCTTTAACAAGCTGCTCTGCTTACTGCCTCTGTCTCCGACACAGCACCCAGCATTGTCCCACCCACACAACCATCTGATTGGTTGCAACCATAACAGTAACAGCCAATCAGCAGTGCGTATTTAGAGCAGTAACAACCAATCAGCAGTGCGTATTCAGAGCGCATGTAGTCAGCGCTTCAGGGTCAAGCAGATTGGTGTTTAGCAGGTGAGCATAAGGCAGCGTACTCTCCCCAAATGATAATAAACACTTCCCAGTCAACTACTAGTATCATCACTATTAGCCCGTTGACATTCTAGAAACAAACTGCAGCTCAGCTCACTCGCACTTCATTCCACTTTTTTAAAATGTTTTTTAAAATTTTTGCAATACTATCAATTTTGCAATTTTTGCAGAATGTGTGGTGGGCCGGTAAACGATTAGCTGCGGGCCGCAAATGGCCCCCGGGCTGCACTTTGGACACCCCTGATATATATGAATGTGGTATATCCCCTTGATATTGAAAAGTATCAATTGAAAAGTAGAGCCTGCAGAGAAAGTGTGGGCACCCTGTCCTAAATATGTTTGTGGCATTTTTACACAGTGTGTAAAATGCCACTTCATTTTACACACTACGACAATTTTACAAAGTACAATAATATCATACCGTGGCCTTAATACCGTTTGATATCGGCACACGCTTACTATTTATCAATAGCTCGCAAGCTCCAAGCCTTCCAAGGTGACTGCAGTTTAATACTCCATCATCGCCAGCTGGACGGGCACAAAAGTAATTAAATGACAACATTAACCTCACTGTTCCCCCCCGGCTGGTGTCTTTTGGTACCTAGGAGAGAAAGTGCATGAAGTGGCAAGACTATAACTTTTCCTTAGAGATGACTATTTCTTGGTCCAATTTTCAAGTGCTCCAATAGTTCAAAAGTGTGGTGATGTTTGAGCCGACGTGTAAAAGCACTAAAAGCCTCTAAAAAGCACAAGTTCACAATGAAATATTCAAAGATTCATTTTGAACAAGCAAAGAGTCCTCTCAGTATGATCTCAGCGCACTTCCTTTCACATCCTTTTCCTCTTCCTGTCCCTCCAATTGCCTGGAAGCAGAACATCCGCAAGGGTCAGAATTGTTCAACATCCTGGATGTTCACACCTCAAAATAAACTCAATGACGTACCTCAAAAGTCACATCTGTGCTGCGATTTATTACTTGTTAGCTTGTACTCAAAACTGAGTGATATATGATAAATATTTTAAAACAAATATTTAATTGGGCTTAATCACAATGTTGCATGTCGCTCTTTAGTGGCTCCCTGCAGCATTTTTAAAAAAGTATTGAAAATGGAAAATGATTAGGAGAAAAATATATTCTTTGTTTTATTATGTTTTTTGTTTGAGGACAACCATGACACAAATCTTCCCAATTGTTAAAACGCCCACTGTTTCATATGTTTGTGTGTATGCTTCACTGATGAGACTATTTGGTGAACTACGTTTTATCCTACTAATTTCGCTGGTTCTTGAACCCACCATATACATGTAAAATCTTCCACTCCTTCTTTGTCTTATTTTGTCCACCAAAATTTTCATGCTGTGCGTGAATGCACATAAGTGTGTTTTGTGATGTTATTGACTTGACTGCTAATCAGACATACCAACCCCGTTTCCATATGAGTTGGGAAATTGTGTTAGATGTAAATATAAACGGAATACAATGATTTGCAAATCCTTTCCAACCCATATTCAGTTGAATGCACTACAAAGACAAGATATTTGATGTTCAAACTCACAAACGTTTTTGGTTTTTTTTGCAAATAATAATTAACTTAGAATTTCATAGCTGCAAAATGTGTCAAAGTAGTTGGGAAAGGGCATGTTCACCACTGTGTTACATCACCTTTTCTTTTAACAACACTCAACAAACGTTTGGGAACTGAGGAAACTAATTGTTGAAGCTTTGAAAGTGGAATTCTTTCCCATTCTTGTTTTATGTAGAGCTTCAGTCGTTCAACAGTCCGAGGTCTCCCCTGTCGTATTTTATGTTTCATAATGTGCCACACATTTTTGATGGGAGATAGTTCTGGACTGCAGGTGGGCCAGGAAAGTGTTCACACTCTTTCTTTACGAAACCACGCTGTTTTAACCCGTGCTGAATGTGGCTTGGCATTGTCTTGCTGAAATAAGCAGGGGGGTCCATGAAAAAGACAGCATATATTGTTCCAAAACATGTATATACCTTTCAACATTAATGCTTCCTTCACAGATGTGTAAGCTACCCATGCCATCACAGATGCTGGCTTTTGAACTTTGCGTCGATAACAGTCTGGATGGTTTGCTTCCCCTTTGGTCCGGATGACACGATGTCGAATATTTCCAAAAACGATTTGAAATGTGGACTCGTCAGACCACAGAACACTCTTCCACTTTGCATCAGTCCATCTTAGATGATCTCGGGCCCAGAGAAGCCGGCGGCGTTTATGGATGTTGTTGATAAATGGCTTTCGCTTTGAATAGTAGACCTTTAAAGGCCTATTGAAATGAGATTTTCTTATTTAAACCGGGATAGCAGGTCCATTCTATGTGTCATACTTGATTATTTCGCGATATTGCAATATTTTTGCTGAAAGTATTTAGTAGAGAACATCGACGATAAAGTTCGCAACTTTTGGTCGTTAACAGAAAAGCCCTGACTTTACCGGAAGTCGCAGACGATGACGTCACCCGTTGAGGGCTCCTCACATCCTCACATTGTTTTTAATGGGAGCCTCCAACATAAAGAGCTATTTGGACCGAGAAAACGACAATTTCCCCATTAATTTGAGCGAGGATGAAAGATTTGTGTTTGAGGATATTGATAGTGATGGACTAGAAAAACAATAAAAAAAAAAAACGCGATTGCATTGGGACGGATTCAGATTTTTTTAGACACATTTACTAGGATAATTCTGGGAAATCCCTTATCTTTCTATTGTGTTGCTAGTGTTTTAGTGAGTTTAACAGTACCTGATAGTCGGAGGGGTGTGTCCACGGGTGTCTTGAGGCCAGTGTCTGATGGAAGTCGACGGCAGCTGTATGGACGGCACAGGCTCAGCTGATCTCCGGTAAGTGGCGACTTTTTACCACAATTTTCTCACCGAAAACTGCTGGTTGACATTTGGTCGGGATCCATGTTCGCTTGACCGCTCTGATCCATAGTAAAGCTTCACCTCCGGGAATTTTAAACAAGGAATCACCGTGTGCTTATGTGGCTAAAGGCTAAAGCTTCCCAACTCCATCTTTCTACTTTGACTTCTCGATTATTAATTGAACAAATTGCAAAAGATTCAGCAACACAGATGTCCAGAATACTGTGTAATTATGCGGTTAAAGCAGACGACTTTTAGCCGCGAGTCGTGCAGCGCTAATATTTCCTTACAGTCCGTGACGTCACGTGTACACGTCATCATTCCGCGACGTTTTCAACAAGAAACTCCCGGGAAATTTAAAATTGCAATTTAGTAAACCAAAAAGGCCGTATTGGCATGTGTTGCAATGTTAATATTTCATCATCGATATATAAACTCAGACTGCGTGGTCGGTAGTAGTGGGTTTCAGTAGGCCTTTAACTTGCACTTACAGATGTAGCGACAAACTGTATTTAGAGACAATGGTTTTCCGAAGTGTTCCTGAGCCCATGTGGTGATATCCTTTAGAGATTGATGTCGGTTTTTGATACAGTGCCGTCTGAGGTATCGAAGTTCTTGGTCATTCAATGTTGGTTTCCGGCCATGGAAACCTCTTTCCGTGGAGTGTTTTCTCCAGATTCTCTGAACCTTTTGATGATATTATGGACTGTAGATGTTGAAATCCCTAAATTTCTTCCAATTGCGCTTTGAGAAACGTTTGACTATTTGCTCACGCAGTTGTGGACAAAGGGGTGTACCTCGCCCCATTCTTTCTTGTGAAAGACTGAACATTTTTTGGGAAGCTGTTTTTATACCCAATCATGGCACCCAATTAGCCTGCACACCTGTGGGATGTTCCAAATAAGTGTTTGATGAGCATTCCTCAACTTTATCAGTATTTTTTGACATCTTTCCCAACTTCTTTGTCACATGTTGCTGGCATCAAATTTTAAAAAAGTTTATCAGTTTGAACATCAAATATGTTGTCTTTGTAGCATATTCAACTGAATATGGGTTGAAAATTATTTGCAAATCATTGTATTCTGTTTATATTTACATCTAACACAATTTCCCAACTCATATGGAAACAGGGTTTGTAATTATTTTCATGGTGTGACAAGCATGCACTCTGTTCTATCGACTCAAATCAACAAGTAAAAATAACTTACACTTCACCAACACTGGAGAGTTTATAACTTGCTATTATGGGGAGTGAGTAAAACCTCCAGACATCTCGAGTTGTTGTGGCACCTCTTGGACAAATCTGAGACAATTGTTCCACACGGGTGGAGACCCAGATCCGTCACTTCTATGTGGCTTTTTTTCCCCGAACGCTTATCTTTTCAAATTCCAAGGCTGCGTATTCGTCCTCAAATGGATGAACATTTTTCCTCTGCTAAGGATTTCCTTGTCAGGTTGTGTAAGCGTGACATCCTCATCCCCGGTTTGCATACGATCACACACACACACACACACACACACACACACACACACACACACACACACACACACACACACACACACACACACACACACACTTACACACACACACACTTGCGTGCCTTGTGGTCATTATACTTACATGAATGACGGAGAATGCATTTGCTTTTATTATATGATAATGTGTGACTATAACAAAGCTTTTTAATGTGAAAGTTTTAGGTGAGTCCAGTTTTTAAATGTTTTTAAAATGAAAAACATTGACTAATAGTAATGAGTCTATATTTTTTCCCTTTAACCTCAGAGACTTCATAGCTGAGTATGTTAACTTGAACAAAAATAAGCATCAGGTATACTTGAAGTGCCTGAAATATCCCTGCTTTTTTTTTTTTACCTTAACCAAGGAGATAAGTTCACCCTGTGACATTTCCAAGCTTATATTTTCCTGTCACACATGATGGAGCGGAGCAGGAGGATTAGTCGACAATTAGCATGAAACCTGCAGAATTCTACTGTAGATGTTCTGAACAAAATGAATTCAACTGCTAGTTTTCTTCCAGAAAGCCAAAAGACACTGACTTTGTATCGGTTTCTGTGGCTTAACATGCTGGCAGGAATGTCCGACAATCCAGATAATAGCTACTTTGCACTTAAAGATTATTGCACAGGTGTGCCTTAGTTTGGCCACTAGAAAAGGCCGGGACAAAATGTGCAGTTTTAATACACACCACAATGCTATTGATAATGGTTGTCTACTGGAACTATGGCCATTAATTGAATGTTAAAATGTCAACCATAACCCTTCTCCCAAGCCATTTTAAAGAATTTGGCGATACATCCAATCGGCCCCAGTTGTAACAGTTTGGATCCTCTCTTTTTAAAGTGCAAAGTCCTCCTATGTTTTTTTTGTTCTAATGGCTTGTCTGAATAAGGCAAGGAGACTAGAATAAAAGATTAACAATTTATTCTACAACTGGAGTATGTACAAACCGTAGCAATACCAGCGCTGGAGAGAAGACTGTACACTAAAAAGTTTGATTGTCCCTCAGTTCATGTGCTTTTGTACTCCTTGATGCCCTTTCCTGGCGTAGTTGTCCAATGAAACTGAAAGTTAAGGTAAGCGTGTGTTTTGGACGGATACACTTTCGCCCAATCTCGCTCCGTCTCGTTCCTGGCACCTCCTCTCACCATCAAAACCAAATAAGATACTGTGTGTGTGTATTTACAAAGATAAAAACACAGGGTGTGCTCATTGTGTTTTGTTCTTGAACAGAATGAAGTGAACAGTGAGTGAGACTCCCTATGCATTCCACTCTCCCTTAAGGTGGAAAATGTTCCCCTAAATCAGGGGTCGACAACCTTTACCACTCAAAGAGCCATTTTAAACCGGTTCACAAAATAAAGAAAACAATGGGAGCCACAAAACTCTTTTGAAATTTAAAATGAAATAACATTGCATTTTGTGCTATGTATAGACCAGGGGTCTCAGACGCAGCCCGCACCTTAATATGAAAATGTAATGATAATAGGGCCCGCAAGTTTTATATGAATGCCAACCCACCCGAATATTTCGAGAGACTATCGAATGTCAGATCAACTACTCATGCAAATGTTTACAGGATTTCCCTCAATCAACAATAATAAGGGCATCCTATTAAGGCGCTGCCTTTGGCGCATTCTACAACACGTTAAATCAGCTTGCCAGCCCAGTTACATGTTGTATGAGGCTTCTGCAGTCACACGCAAACGATTGCAAGGCATTCTTGTTCAACCGCCGTACAGGTCACACTGAGGGTACCCGTTTAAACAACTTTAACACTGTTACTAATATGCGCTACACTGGGAACCCACACCAAACAAGAATAACAAACACATTTCGGGAGAACATCAGCACTGTAACACAACATAAACACAAAAGAACAAATATGTTATGATTTACTAAGGACGTGACGGCAAACAGACACCAGGTGGCAGTAATGTCCAAAGATTTATTCTTATACAAAGTAAATATATATATATATATATATATATATATATATATATAATAACAATACGAATAAACTAGAGAATGGTGTGTGTGTGTCAAAAACCCAAGAGTGTGTGTTGTAAGACTATGTGTGTGTAGATTAGCTGCAGTGTCTTACCAAAGTGTTGGAGGTGCGTGTTGAGAGACGTGATGCAGTCCAATAAGGGCAAGACAGGCAGGGTAGTCCGTGGAAGGAAGCGAGGAGTCGAGGGACGAAGGAGGCAATCCGAGGACGAAGGATATCCGGGGAAGAGTGAGACGCACAGCTCACTTTGCAGGCGACGGAGAGTTCTGCGGGGACACGGGAGAAAACACTTAGAACCACGGAGAGACTGAACACAGGGAAAGTAGGATTTGCATACTGTACTTCAACAGAGAACTAAGTTCCCGCGAGGATCCCTGGGTCCACTGGTGTCATAAGCAGCTGCACGTCATCAGTCACAGGTGTGTACTGCGGCCGGCTGCGGCGGAGAGTGGGCACGGTCTGCTTGATGACTGCGGGGGCGTGTCTGGAATGCGCTGTCAGCGGGTCCTCAGGTTGGACCCGCCGCGGAGGGAGACGCAGAATACGCATGTCCCACAACAAAATACCCAGAATCCCATGAACACATACCCAGAATCCCATGCATCTCTACTCTTCCGGGCTACATTATACACCCCCGCTAGCACCAAATCCCCCCACCCTCTGTGCGTTGGTTGAGGTGGGTGGAGTTGTTGGGGCGGGGTCTGGTGCTAGCGGGGGTGTATAATCTAGCCCGGAAGAGTAGGGATGCATGGGATTCTGGGTATTTGTTCTTTTGTGTTTATGTTGTGTTACAGTGCAGATGTTCTCCCGAAATGTGTTTGTCATTCTTGTTTGGTGTGGGTTCACAGTGTGGTGCATATTAGTAAGAGTGTTAAAGTTGTTTATATTACAACCCTCAGTGTTGACTGTTGACTAAGTATGCGATGCAGCCACATCAGAGTGATCAAAGAGCCGCATGCGGCTCCGGAGCCGCGGGTTGCCGACCCCTGCCCTAAATAAACCACAGCCGCCCAGGACCTCCACGATCATCTTGGACCAATAGCTGCTGCCACAACCACCAAATTGACAACACTTGCATCACCAAATAACTTCTTTACAAACCGTCTGAAACCATCTCAGAGAATCTTATCTGCATGCTCATCGTTTACACCGGGGTCTCGACCTCATTAAATGCTCATTTTCGATGGCGTACGGCATTTTGAAAAGGTGATCTCTTCACGGATGAATACCTGTTTTCAGTTTTCACGGTAAATGGAAGACAGCGTGTATTAGGTCGTGTGGGGGAGCCATTTTGCATTGTAGATGGATTCACTTACGAAGAGTGAACATAACATAATTGAACTGTACAAGACTAAAAACGACATCAAAATACAACATAACATAAAGAAAATATAACATTAAAGATGCTTGATAACACATTTAAAAAAGTGATCATTGTAATGACAACAAAGCATGCTGGAAAACGCTTGCGCCTCAGATGCATGCCAACTCTTCCGGGGTTCAATTAATCCTGTTCAGCCTGTGATCTAAAGTGCCTTTGAATATTGCCCCTCCCTGTGCAATTGAGTTTGATACCCCTGATCTAAAGGTAGCTAGCTACCGAATGCCGATACGGTTTGAAAAACATTTTTTCTAAGGGTGTGATCTCTTTAAAAACCTAGAGATTCGCTTTGACTCCGATTCCTGGGGTGACGATTTGTTTAAAAAAATTATATTGTAATTTTTTACAAACAGGTTACAGGTTAGAAAATCTCTTTCTGGATCAATGTAGACGGCTTAAAAACATATTTTTATTAAATGTCTTAATTAGGGGTGGGCAAATTAATGCGTTAATTACGAGTTAACTCATCAATCTATTAACGCCGACAATTATTTTATCGCACATTTGCGTATGTTGTTTACATGCTTTTATTTTGTTAATGCCTTTTCTCAACAAGATGGCGTCGCCCGGATGGGCTTCGGCGTTGAGGGACTCTTGGTAAAGATGGAACATTTGTCAAAAATACCGGACTATTTTGCAAATTTAATGGCTGGCTTACAGCTTGGTCACTCCGGGATCACTTACGACCGCCAGACAATTCTGAATGTGGATAGATCGGGCCGTTTTGGACTGAATGACGCGTGCTTGCTAGACCGGCTAGTTAGCATGGGAATAGTTTGCCGGCTACATCCAGCGGCCTGTGAAGCAGCGGAGTATATGTGTTGTCTGTCTATTTATGAATAATGCAGACGGGGCGTGTTGGCTGAGTTCTTAACGTTTGCTTTCAGAGCGTGCATATCACAACATACAAGATGCCGTCAAGGCGACACAACCTATACCGGGCTACCGCGCATGCTCGTCACTCCTGTTGCATGCTGGTTAGGGTAGTTCTTTTTTTCCCTGGCTCATAACATCACAATATAGTACCATGTATATGATGCATTGAGTTTATCAAAGCACCAAGCAAACAATCGGAAAATTCTCATCATATCAATTCCTAGATATGGTCATAATTATTTTAAGTGCACTACGCAGAATAAACACAACATTATTAATATTGCTACTACGGATAATTTGATCAAAAATTCCCTAAAACAGCCCACTACCTATAATATAGGTTTTTTAAACATAAGATCCCTGATAAAAAAAATGTTTTTGCTGTTACCTCAGAAATTGCCTGTTCAGACGTTATGATTGTGGCTCAGAGATTTGTATGTAGATTATATTTATTTTCCATAACAAACAGGATAACTTAAATACCCTGGCAGTGGCAATAAGCTTAAATGTTTGTATTTACATTTTTTGAGTTGATTTTCATAAAATATGCTATTTAACTGCTACTGTTTAACAAGGACTGATTTAAATTGTGTTGGCACAACAAATGTTTTGGCGCTGTTGTTCATGTGGGAGAATATTCCAATAAAGGTGCACTACACACTACTTTTGAATTCATTATTGGGCTTTGCGTATAGAATGCAGTTAATCACGATTAATCGGAGAAATAGTGCGATTAACTCCGATTAAATTTTTTAATCGTTGCCCAGCCTTAGTTTTAATATATTACGGTTGTACAGTATATCGGTACTAGTATAGTACCGCGATACTAATTAATCATATTCGATACTATACCGCCTGTAAAAAGTACCGGTCTTCCCCAACCCTTCCCCATTTTTTTTTTACGGGCATGACGGCGCGTCATCGTCACATTGCTGGTTTTACGAGCAGACGAGCATATTCGGCAACGCACATTCACTGAGTACATTTTGGCTTGAAAACTAACGATAAAGGAAGTTATAACACTGAAACGCCATCAGGAAGAGGTGCTTTAAGACATGGCTCACTAGCTAGCGGCTACAGTCCATCCGCAGTCTGCAGTGTTTTAGCTACTTCGAAATCACTAATCATCACCTTAATGGCGACAAATAAAGTAGCTGAACATGTTTCACTACACACCGTACTTCACCGGCGTCACAATGTACACAACGTCATGGGTGGATCTACACCTGACATCCACCGTAATGATACCAAGTACAGGAGCGTATCTAGTGGATACTACTATGATTACATCAGTATTTTTTAGCATCACTAAATCTTCTTTCTTTTTTTTGTATTTATATCATGTTTATAAACTCAGGGAATATGTCCCTGGACACACAATGACTTAAATTATGACCATTGTATGATCCTGTAATGACTTAAATTTGTGGGATCATCCAAAACTAATGAAAAGCATCCAAACAACAGAAGAAAAAGTGATTCATACATTTTAACAGATGTGTAGATTGATCATGTTAAAAGAAGAAAGTTAGCGGATATTAACAGTAAATGAACAAGTAGATTAATAATTCATTTTCTACCACTTGTTCGTAATATTGTTGCCAAAATAATAGATTGATGAATGAAACAATATTTTACTGCATACATTAGCAGAATAATTAGGAGTCTTTGTTTGTTTACTTACTGCTAAAAGACAAGATTTTTTTGTATGTTCACTATTTTATTTAAGGACAAACCAAGATAATGAATAATAATAATAAATAAATATAATAAAATAATATAAAATATAATAATAAAAAAATATATAAAATAATAATAATAAAATAAGAAACATATGTTTAATTTACCTTAAGATTTATTTGTTAAAATAAAGCCATTAATGCAATTTTTTGCTGTGCCTTTTATTTAGAAAAGTATCTAAATAAATTGTGGTACAGGTATCTAAATAATGGTATCGGGACAACACTATAATATATACAGTACAGGCCAAAAGTTTGGACACGCTTTTTCATTCAATGTGTTTTTTTTTATTTTCATGACTATTTACATTGTCACTGAAGGCATCAAAACTATGAATGAACACATGTGGAGTTATATACTCAACAAAAATAAATAATATGAAATATCTGATAACATGGTGTACCCTGCCTTCCGCCCGATTGTAGCTGAGATAGGCGCCAGCGCCCCCCGCGACCCCGAAAGGGAATAAGCGGTAGGAAATGGATGGATGGATCTGATAACATGTGTTATATTCTAGTTTCTTCTGTCAGAGTTATTTTGTGTCGAACCCCAAGATGCAGAGAAGGAGGGAGACATTGTGCAGGAAAACATAGTTTAATTTAAAATACTAGAACTAGAACAAACAAAAAGCACGCACGTGGGCGGATATAACAAACTAAGGGCTATGAACAAACAAATAAGAAGCAGGGAACAAAAAACAGTAAACTACAAAACATCTACCAAATATAGCTTACCGCTACGCTGCAATCACACGACCAGTAGGAATGACAAGTAGAAAATGACATTGACACGACAATAATCAAGCCCCGACTGGAGGAGAAAACAGGTCTTAAATAGTGGCTGGCTTATTTATCCCAGGTGTGGCCAGGTGCCAATCAGCCACAGCTGAGGGTTACACAGCACTCAGGGAGACAAACAGGAAACAGAACCAAAATAAGAGTGCTGACAGGAACTAAAGACAAATGCAGAGGAAAAACTAAGACATAGACCAAAACTGTCAGGGACAAGCGTGACATCTTCAAAATAGCCAACCTTTGCTCTGATTACTTTTTCGCTTACTCTTGGTATTCTCTCGACGAGCTTCAAGAGTTAGTCACCTGAAATGGTTTTCACTTCACAGGTGTGCTTAAAGCTCATCAAGAGAATACCAAGAGTGTACAAAGTGGTAATCAGAGCAAAGGGTGACTATTTTGAAGAAACTAGAATATAAAACATGTTTGATAGTTTTGATTCCTTCAGTGACAATCTACAATGTGAAATAGTCATAACAATAAAGAAAATGCATTTAATGAGTAAAAGCTGTGTCCAAACTTTTGATCTGTATAAATATTTTTTGAAATTATGAATCGATTTAACTACCCCTGTGGTAAATTTTAAATGTGCTTTATAAATAAAGTTGATTTGATTTAACTTCAGGCAAAATACCAACTGCGATTCGGATGTGAATCGATTTTTTTGTGCACCCCCAGTATTATTAATAATCAATTCTGGAAAATGTTGCTTCTATTCAGGATCTTAATAATAAAGCTAAATGTAACAAATCGATTCCTTTTCTACACCCTTACAAATTGTGGTCTGAGCAGATATTGACTGTTTTTTATAATTCCCCGGTTCCCTGTCAAGTAATACAACTGCACATTTTGTACAAGGTTTGTACAAGATCCCCATCCAGTTTCAATGAGTACATTTTAGCCACAATTGTCAGAAACGCTCACCAAAACAATTTTGCCTCTCTGGCAGCCTGCCAGCATTTGAGTCCAGCAATCAGAGCGATGAGCGCACGTCAAGTTGTGACCCATAAACACGGTGACTGGTGTGGCCGCAGAGGCCACATGTGAGCAGGTGTTGTTGCCGAGCAGGTGGTTAGAGGCAGAATGGTGGCAGGCCGCCGCAGGGAATATTGCAGCTGATGCGTGTGGACAGGACTGTCGCTGCAGAGAGCCCCCTGTCACTTCCTGTGCGCTCACGGAATACTGATGACATTCATACAGGGGGAACATTACTGCGCCGTACAGTAATTCTCTATTCAGCACAGGCACACAGAAGCCATTGGGAAAAATGACAGATACGAATTGATGTGTCGCCATAATAGCTGATGTGATATCATTAGTCCTTCAAACACATCACGGCAAAACTGACGTCTGATTTGTGTTCAATTTTATCATATCAGTATATGGACATGGTATTTTCAATTTCGTACAATCAGGGCAATTTCAGAGGTCTATTATTGCTCGGCTTGCCAACTGTCCTTAGAAAAACGGAACCGTTCCGGTTTTTAAGACCAAATTATGCGTTCCGTATTAAACCTCTTAAGGCCTAAGCTGTTCGTTTACATCAGGGGTGCCCATTACGTCGATCGCGATCTGGTCGATCTCGGAGGGTGTGTCAGTCGATCTCAAGCCAGGCATTAAAAAATATACATAAAAATGAGCAATCATCAATCATACCAAGACTTCACTTTCGTCAGTTGTTTGACATTCTCGGCACCCGAGGATCTTGTGAGTTGACGCTGGCTGCTGCAAGCTCATATTTAAGAAAAAAATCACTAACAGGGCGGACGCAGAGAAACACATTTTATTTCTAGAGACTCCGTACCTACTGTCAAAACTCTAAAGATCGACTGCACAGTTCCTGTCTTCACCATAAAAGACCTGTTTCATCCTGCCTGTGCTGACAAAATAAGAGTCTCAGAAAGCTAGCGTGCACAAGCTAGCAAGCTACGGAGTTTGATGCCAATGTATTTCTCCCCCGCCCTCAGCGACCGCTTTCTCACTTGCTTGCCCACCCGCACACTCACTGACGTCACTCACCTGCTGCCAGACATTAAAGGGCCACACACATATGCTACTCTCATAACAAAGTGTTTAAAAACGAGTATGCAAGTTGAACAAATGAGATGCCAAATCCAACCACTTTCATGTGGTATTGGACAGAAAGGAGGACTTTTTTTTCCTCCATTTGAAAATGCGGACGTTATCAGCACCACTGTCTAATTCCAATCAATGCAAGTCATCAGAATCAAATACACCAACTTATATTATTGTCTTCATGAAAGAAAGGAATCTATGTGTGTTAAACATGCTTGTATTATCATTAAACACCATTAACTTGTTAACAAAAATGTCTTTTTCATAAATAAATAAATATAAATTATAAATAGGAATGAGGTAGATCTCCTCGACTTGGTCAATTGAAAAGTAGCTCGCCTGCAGAAAAAGTGTGAGCGCCCCTGGTTTTCATGCTTTTTTATTTTTCTTTGCTATTTGGGCTTATTGGACCCTAATTAAAGCACTGTGGGAGAGGGGTTAGTGCGTCTGCCTCACAATACGAAGTTCCTGAGTAGTCCTGGGTTCTTGCTCGGGATCTTTCTGTGTGGAGTTTGCATGTTCTCCCTGTGACTGCGTGGGTTCCCTCCGGGTACTCCGGCTTCCTCCCACTTCCAAAGACATGCACCTGGGGGATAAGTGGATTGGTAACACTAAATTGGCCCGAGTGTGTGATTGTGAGTGTGAATGGTGTCTGTCTATTTGTGCTGGTGATGAGGTGGCGACTTGTGCAGGGTGTACGCCGCCTTCCGCCCGATTGTAGCTGAGATAGGCTTCGGCGCCCTCCGCGATCCCAAAGGGAATAAGCGGTAGAAAATGGATGGATGGATGGTTGGACCCTAATTAGAATAAAAACTAGGAATCAACTTTTGATATGATGGACTTAGTCCATAAGTACACAAACGTGTACTTCATGTTAAGTGACATGCACATTATTATTTTTACACTTTTTTTCCAAATTCCATTGTATGTTATACTCTTCTGACACCACCAGATGGCAGTATAAGTGTCCACATAAGCGACCATAAGACCCCAATTCAGTAGTGTACACAATTTTGGAAATAGGAGCTAAATAGTGCTGTCCACACATGTTGCCACTAAGCCTTTAGTTTAGAGGATAATAATTAAGCTGTCAAGGGACGCGTTGTGTCCCGTATTTTTGTTATCCATAAAATATCAATACATTTCATTGATTACAGCTTTGACAACAATTTCCCGCAGGCTAAGGCTAAACCAATCGATGCCAGCACGTATGACAGCTCCTTGGCGGCAACAGCTAGCGAGAATGATTGGCCGAGCTTATGGCGATCGGACTACGAATGTGACTTTTTACCACATGACATTTTTCTGTTGTGAAGTGAATTATATTTATATAGTGCTTTTCTCAATTGACTCAAAGCGCTTTACATAGTGAAACCCAATATCTAAGTTACATTTAAACCAGTGTGGGTGGCACTGGGAGTGGTTGGGTAAAGTGTCTTGCCCAAGGACACAACGGCAGTGACTAGGATGGCGGAAGCGGGTATTGAACCTGCAACCCTGAAGTTGCTGGCACGGCCGCTCTACCGACCGAGCTATGCCGCCCCGTTAAAAAAGGAAGCAAATCGGGAAATACAGGAATCTTTTTTTTTAGCTACATCCGGCTATCTCGTCTACGAGGTACGTGCTAACTTAAAAGTATTGCCAGTTCACTGTTTTTTAGCAACTCTGCTCTCTTTTTGTTGTAGTGACTTTATGTTTTTTCACTTTAATCTCAGAGACCTCATAGCTCAGTATGAACCATGCATCAGGTATACTTGAAGTGCCTGAAATATCCCTGCTTTTTTTTTTTTACCTTAACCAAGGAGATGAGTTCACCCTTTGACATTTCCAAGCTTATACTTTCCTGTCACACATGATGGAGCGGAGCGGGAGGATTAGTCGACAATTAGCATGAAACCTGCAGAATTCTATTCCAGATGTTCTGAACAAAATTAATTCAACTGCTAGTTTTCTTCCAGAAAGCCAAAAGACACTGACTTTGTATCGGTTTCAGTGGCTTAACATGCTGGCAGAAATGTACGACAATCCAGATAATAACTACTTTGCACTTAATGATTATTGCACAGGTGTGCCTTAGGTTGGCCACTAAAAAAGGCCTCTACAAAATGTGCAGTTTTATCACACACCACAATGATACTCATAATTGTTGTCTACTGGAACTATGACCATTAATTGAATGTTTAAATGTCAACTATAACCCATCTCCAAAGGCATTTTAAAGAATTTGGCGATACATCCAATCGGCCCCAGTTTTAACAGTTCGGATCCTCTCTTTTAAAAGTGCAAAGTCCCCCTATGTTTTTTTTTGTTCTAATGGCTTGTCTAAATAAGGCAAGGAGACTAGAATAGAAGATTACATCCAATGTAGCAGTTCGGATCCTCTCTTTTTAAAGGGCAAAGTCCTCCCATGTTCTTTTGTTCTAATGCAGGGGTCTTAAACTCAATTTACCTGGGGGCCACTGGATGCAGAAACTGGGTGAGGCTGGGCCGCAAGAAAAGATTTCTTTAAAAAATCTAACATGCACTTTTTAATGAATTCACCTTCTATGAATGGCTTTCCCGCTCTAGCAACATACCTGCCAACCCTCACGATTTTTCTGGGAGACTCCTGAATGTCAGTGCACCTCTCGACAATCTACCGGTGCAACCATTTTCCCGAATATGTCCCAATTTTCACCCGGCCGACATTATCAAGGGCTGCCGTGACTGCACTGCCTTTAACGTCCTCTACATAAGTGGTTCTCAACCTTTTTTCAGTGATGTACCCCCTGTGAACATTTTTTTAATTCAAGTAGCCCCTAATCAGAGCAAAGCATTTTTGGTTTGGAAAAAAAAGAGATGAAGAAGTAAAATACAACACTATGTCATCAGTTTCTGATTCATGAAATTCTACAACAGTGCAAAGTATTGCTCATTTGTGGTGGTCTTTCTTAATCTATTTGGAAAAAAATATGTAAAAATAACTAAAAACTTGTTGAAAAATAAACAAGTAATTCAATTATAAATAAAGTTTTTAACACATAGAAGTAATCATCAACTTAAAGTGCTCTCTTTGGGGATTGTAATAGAGATCCATCTGGATTCTTGAACTTAATTCTAAACATTTCTTCACAAAAAAATAAATCTTTAACATCAATATTTATGGAACATGTCCACACAAAAAATCTGGCTCTCAACACTGAATATTGCATTGTTGTATTTCTTTTTTCACAGGTTATGTACTTACATTCATATTTTGTTGAAGTATTATTCAATAAATATATTTATAAATTATTTTTGAATTGTTGCTATTTTTAGAATATTTAAAAAAAATCTCACGTACCCCTTGGAATACCTTCAAATACCCCCAGGGGTACGCGTACCCCCATTTGAGAACCACTGCACTAGTCAATATGAGATGAAATGAACGAGTGAATGATCATTTCGAGATCCAATTTTGACAACCAATCTCTCACTTTAGAAATATTTCTGAGATGATAAAAACAGTTTTTGGTCAGTTGACGGCCACACCACATGACAGGTTGGACGATACCCAACCCTAGTTGACAGGTCTGCACTTACGATGCCTACGACTTTTGCAGCATGGCTGACTATTAGCTTTGGGGATCTTTTTTACCTCCACTTGTGTAATAATCTTCCAACGGCAGTACTTTGTGTCGTCTCTCTCCTGATTTAATGACATGTGAGCATACCTTGAGACCTCCGATTTCGGGGGGGTGGGGGGCGTGGTCGGGGGTGGGGCGGAGGCGGGGGTGTGGTGTATATTTACAGCCAATTCACCAACTTGAGTATTTCATATATATATGTATATATATATGGATGAAATACTTAACTTTCAGAGAATTCTAGCTATATATATTTATTTTATTATATATATAAATAAAATAAATAGTTTAATTTCAGACGGCACCTATCAAATACACAGTAATAAAAACACAGTTGTTTTACTAACTGTACTGTGCTTGCTGGTTACTAAAAAAAAACACAACAAGACTTACTTTTCACTATTTGAGTAACGTCACTTCCGAGTTTCCAGAAGATGGCGCCAGTATGTGCTTTGCCCTGCCGTCTATCGCTGTCGGCTCTGTTCGTTTTTGTGTTGTTTGCGTCTATTTTGGTCTCTGTCAGCTCACTGCTTGTGTATGACCGCCAAACACCGTTGGATCTTTGACCCTCTCCCACTGATATGATTAACTTCAACGTTGGTTTTTCGACGTCTCAGTCAGCTTTTTCACCTGGCCGGATTCCTGCCTTACTTTCCCGCCTCGTGGCTCCTCTCCCCTGCCACTTGCGGGCTGTGTGTCGGGCCCCACCTGGATTAGCTGCGCCCTTGGACGTGCTGGCCCCCCGCCAGGTTCGGTCTTGTGAACGCAAGATCTTTGACGAACAAAACGTTTATCCTGAAGGATTTCTTCACTTCCCGCGGACTTGACTTCCTCTGTGTGACGGAAGCATGGCTGAGAGCTGGTGAGTCCGCCCCTCTTAAAGGGGAACATTATCACCAAACCTATGCAAGCGTCAATATATACCTTAATGTTGCAGAAAAAAGACCATGTATTTTTTTAACCGATTTCCGAACTTTAAATGGGTGAATTTTGGCAAATTAAACGCCTTTCTGTTTATCGGTCTTTTAGCGATGACGACAGAACGTGACGTCACCGAGGTAATACACCCGCCATTTTAATTTTCACATTACAAACACCGGGTCTCAGCTCTGTTATTTTCCGTTTTTTCGACTATTTTTTGGAACCTTGGAGACATCATGCCTTGTCGATGTGTTGTCGGAGGGTGTAACAACACTAACAGGGAGGGATTCAAGTTGCACCACTGGCAAGAAATCTGCCGCCAGACCCCCATTGAATGTACCAAAGTGTCTTCACATTTGACCGGCGATGCTAAGACAGACATGGCACAGAGATGTATGGATAACCTGCAGATGCATTTGCAACGATTAAGTCAACGAAATCACAAAGGTGAGTTTTGTTGATGTTGTTGACTTATGTGCTAATCAGACATATTTGGTCGCAGCATGACTGCCAGCTAATCGATGCTAACATGCTACGCTAATCGATGCTAACATGCTATTTACGCTAGCTGTATGTACATCTGAAACTAGATACCCACATTCAATGCGAAACAAACACTTACCAATCGACGGATTTAAGTTGCTCCAGGGTCACAAGATGGGAAAGTCCTGATCGTTTGGTCTGCACATTTTACCGGCGATGCTAATAAGGCAGCCATGCTATGGGCCACTTCATTAGGTACACCCATGCTATGGGCCACTTCATTAGGTACACCCATGCTATGGCCGAATAGCGTCAATAGCTATTCGCTCAATAGCTTCAATTTCTTCTTCAATTTCGTTTTCGCTATCTGCCTCCATACTCCGACCATCTGTTTCAATACATGCATAATCTGTTGAATCGCTTAAGCCGCTGAAATCCGAGTCTGAATCCGAGCTAATGTCGCTATATTTTGCTGTGGTAACCGCCATGTTGTTTGTATTGGCAGCCCTGTATAACGTCACAGGGAAATGGATAGTTGCGTCGCAAATAGGGAAAATCAAGAACTTTAAAGCTTTTTTTTAGGGATATTCCGGGAGGTGTAAAATTTTGAAAAAAACTTCGAAAAATACAACAAGCCACTGGGAACTGATTTTTTTTTTTTTTTAACCCTTTTGAAATTGTGATAATGTTCCCCTTTAATTAACTTCTGCTTCCGGAGTGTTCTTACTTTAATTCTCCGCGGTCGTCCGGTTGAAAAGGAGGAGGATTAGCAGTCGTTTTTAAAAATAACTTTAAATGCCGTCAGATCCGCCTGCAATCCTCCTTTTCAAGCTTCGAACTGTGCATGTTTGAGCTGGAGGGGGCGTGGCCTCCAGCTCCAGATGAATTTCGGGAGAAAATTTCTTCCGGGAGGTTTTCGAGAGAGGCGCTGAATTTCGGGAGTCTCCCGGAAAATCCGGGAGGGTTGGCAAGTATGCATGTGATGTTCCTCTTTCTCTCATCAAAGTGAGCAGTGGAATAAAAATCCCCTGCGCTCCCTGAGGCCAGAAATGATATCACAATGACTGTGATGATTGCAAATGTAAAATATCCAAATAGCAGATTGTTTTACCAGGCTCATTGGAGGTGACACCGTGGCGTGTGGGTGCCAATCCGTGGTGTCACAACGATATACCCCCAGAGTGACGCGGGTGTCGCTGACGTGGTAAATATGACTTTACTGTCGCTCATTATGCAGCAGTGAGTGTCACTGCTCATCATGACAGTGTCACTTGTGATGATGAGTCCAGCTGTAGCCTGAAGCTATCTACCGAGAAATAATGTGAGGTGCTCCTAACAAAGCACATCCAGTCAACGTGTGACTTTATTTCTCAATATTTTGACCCAAATAAGATTACACGAGACACAGACAATGGGACTTTTTTGTAAACACCCCAATGACACCGGAGCATTTTGTGCATGAAAACAATAACATGAGTGGCAAGTGTTTATTTCTCTGCATTCTTGTTACCCATCCCCCCAGGCAGTGGAAGAACATAACACTCGTTTTCTCTTGTTTGTTTGCAACATCTGTTTTTAGTGAGCCACAGCAGCGTCTCATCAGCCCAATTCATCACGGCGCCGGGCGGATCTTCCCAGCACAGCAGACTCTTGATGAAGTCAAGTTGCATATTTACTTTCATGTGAGTGTGAATCCCAGCCATTGTCCTGTAACATCATTGATATAATGAGGACAGCCATGTTTTTTTTATGCGTTATCCTTCCTATCCAATGAATATGATACATTTTATGGTCTCTAACCTCGGTAGGTGTTGCGATCCGCTACTTGGATCACCACATATGGTTTATACTTCCAGTTGTTGTATCACTCTGTTGTTCTACACTCTTACTTCCTGTTTAGTCAGTCACCATGGTTGCTCATTGATCCCACCTGCTAATCACGGTTTCTGCACACCTGTCACTTTTTGATTACTCCCCTATTTAAGCCCGTCCCTTTTCATTATTCTTTCTGGGACTCTAATTTGCCTTCGAGCAACATTCACGACTGTCTACTACCCGTATGTATTTTCTCGCTAGCTCTTACGCTAAGCCACTTGATATTCCAGCTTTCATGCTGAATGTTTTTGTTTACTCTTTTGTGTCCTTCGTGCCAAGTATAGTTTTTGTATTTTCTATTCCTAGCTTTCATGCTAGCGCCTTTGGTTTATTTTTGTCTGTTAGCTCCAGTGCTTTTGTTCATAGTCTGTTTTTGTTAAGTTTAATAAATCATTTAAACTTACCGTTGCTGTGTTCATGCCGACGCATCCACGAAGGGACCAATTTGGCATCACTATGCCAACCAGTCGTTACAGTAGGTTGTACAAACCCCGTTTCTATATGAGTTGGGAAATTGTGTTAGATGTAAATACAAACGGAATACAATGATTTGCAAATCATTTTCAACCCATATTCAGTTGAATATGCTACAAAGACAAGATATTTGATGTTCAAACTGATGAACATTTTTATTTTGTGCAAATAATCATTAACTTTAGAATTTTATTGCCAGCAAAATGTGACAAAAAAGTTGGGAAATGTGGCAATAAATACTAATAAAGTTGAGAAATGCTCATCAAACACCTATTTGGAACATCCCACAGGTGTGCAGGCTAATTGGGAAAAGGTGGGTGACATGTTTGGGTATAAAAACAGCTTCCCAAAAAATGCAAGAAAGGATGGGGCGAGGTACACCCCTTTGTCCACAACTGCATGAGCAAATAGTCAAACAGTTTAAGAACAACATTTCTCAAAGTGCAATTGCAAGAAATTTAGGGATTTCAACATCTACGGTCCATAATATCATCAAAAGGTTCAGAGAATCTGGAGAAATCATTCCACGTAAGCGGCATGGCCGAAAGCCAACATTGGATGACCGTGACCTTCGATCCCTCAGACGGCACTGTATCAAAAACTGACATGAATCTCTAAAGGATATCACCACATGGGCTTAGGAACACTTCAGAAAACCACTGTCACTAAATACAGTTCGTCGCTACATCTGTAAGTGCAAGTTAAAGTTCTACTATGCAAAGCGAAAACCATTTATCAACAGCATCCAGAAACACTGCCAGCTTCTCTGGGCCTGAGATCATCTCAGATGGACTGAAGCAAAGTGGAAAAGTGTTCTCTGGTCTGACAAGTCCACATTTCAAAATGTTTTTGGAAATATTCGACATCGTGTCATCCGGACCAAAGGGGAAGCGAACCATCCAGACTGTTATCGACGCAAAGTTCAAAAGCCAGCATCTGTGATGGTATGGGGGTGCATTAGTGCCCAAGGCATGGGTAACTTACACATCTGTGAAGGCACCATTAATGCTGAAAGGTACATACAGGTTTTGTAACAACATATGCTGCCATTTAAGCGCCATCTTTTTCTTGGTAGCCCCTGCTTATTTCAGCAAGACAATGCCAAGCCACATTCAGCACCTGTTACAACAGCGTGGCTTCGTAAAAAAAAGAGTGCGGTACTTTCCTGGCCCGCCTGCAGTCCAGACCTGTCTCCCATCGAAAATGTGTGGCGCATTATGAAGCGTAAAATACGACAGCGGAGACCCCGGACTGTTGAACGACTGAAGCTCTACATAAAACAAGAATGGGAAAGAATTCCACTTTCAAAGCTTCAACAATTAGTTTCCTCAGTTCCCAAACGTTTATTGAGTCTTGTTAAAAGAAAAAGTGATGTCACACAGTGGTGAACATGCCCTTTCCCAACTACTTTGGCACGTGTTGCAGCCATGAATTTCTAAGTTAATTATTATTTGCAAAAAAAAAATAAAGTTTATGAGTTTGAACATCAAATATCTTGTCTTTGTGGTGCATTCAATTGAATATGGGTTGGAAAGGATTTGCAAATCATTGTATTCTGTTTATATTTGCATCTAACACAATTTCCCAACTCATATGGAAACAGGGTTTGTACATTTTCGGGTCTGTAACACACTGTAACCCTGATTTGGTTGTATTCAGTCACGTGACTTTTGAACTAAACCAAGCGGTGGGCCACCAACGACTAGCTGAGTGAGCAGGGGGCCTAGATCTTACCATTAAATGCAGATAAGAGAAAAAAAATCTAACTATGCAATGGAATCCATCCTTATAAGTCAGTGGCCCTCGACCACCGGCTGTGAAACTTGTGCTACCGTGCCAAACAGAAACATTAAGTAATTTATTAACTACCACGTTTTCCTCGACTTAACTTTCGCCTGTCCCACTAGACCGGGGGTCAGCAAACCACGGCTCTCAAGCCGCATGCGGCTCTTTAGTGCCGCCGCAGTGGCTCCCTGGAGCATTTTTTAAAAAAGGACTGAAAATGGAAAAACTTGGGGAGGACATTATTGTTTTGTTTTAGTATGGTTTTTTTTGTTTGAGGACAACCATGACACAAACCTTCCCAATTGTTAGAAAGCCCACTGTTTAATATGTTTGTGTGTATGCTTCACTGATGAGACTATTTGGTGAACATCATTTTGTCGTACTAATTTTGGCAGTTCTTGAACTCGCCATAGTGTAAACTGTGACGCAACAGTTTGTTTATATGTCAAATCTTCCTCTACTTCTTTTTTCTCATTTCGTCCACCAAAAGTTTCATGCTGTGCATGAATGCTCAAAAGCGCGCTTTGTTAATTTTATTGACTTGTTGGCGTGCTAATCAGGCATATTTGGTCAGTGCATACTGCAAGCTAATCAATGCTAACATACTATTTAGGCTAGCTGTATGTACATATTGCATAATTATGCCTTGTAGGTATATTTCACCTCATTTAATATCCTTTACTTTTATCCTATTTGTATATAATGTAGTTTTGCATGTCTCATGACACATTATCTGTATGTAATATTGGCTGCATTTCAGATAGTTGTTTGTGTACCATGCTGTTCCAGACCACAGCAAACATTACCTAGCTTGCCAAAGATTGTAATAAATCCATTAGAAGATGACAGTGTGCCGTTTCCTTTAACTTGGACACACATTTATACCATTAATAACCAGTCATTTCTAAGAGTTATCTCACCTTCTGAGTAGCCTCTAATGTACTAATGGTTTCTAATGTTGTAAAAATGAGTAGAATACATTTTAAATTTCAACATTTCTGTCAACAAAGATTTGCTTCAGCCTGCGACATATTGTTACTTTGATAGTAGGCTAATATAGCTAATAGACACTTTCATCATGTGTTGCCTTCATTATAAGTCTTGTGTATGACTTTTAAAGTCCTTTTGATAGTAGGCTATTATAGCTAATATAAACACTTACATCATGTGTTTTCCTCCATTATAGGAGTTATATAAAACTTTTAAAGTCATTTTGATAGTAGGCCATTATAGCTAATATTGACACTTACATCATGTGTTGCCTTCATTATGGGACTCATATACGCCATTTCAGTTTTTGCAGCTCCAGACAGATTTCTTTTTTGTATTTTCGGTCCAATATGGCTCTTGCAACGTTTTGGGTTGCCGACCCCTGCGCTCGACACTAGAGGTGGGAATCTTTGTCCACCTCACGATTCGATTAGGGTTAGGTTTCAGGAGCGGTAATTCAATTATAAATCGATTATTGATGCATCTTTAATTTAAGTACAGAGTGATTAAAAAAGAATACGCCAAAATAATCAGGCATTTATTCAGTTCTAAAGAATTGTCCATCCATCCATCCATCCATCCATCTTCTTCCGCTTATCCGAGGTCGGGTCGCGGGGGAAACAGCCTAAGCAGGGAAACCCAGACTTCCCTCTCCCCAGCCACTTCGTCTAGCTTTTCCCGGGGGATCCCGAGGCGTTCCCAGGCCAGCCAGGAGACATAGTCTTCTCAACGTGTCCTGGGTCTTCCCCGTGGCCTCCTACCGGTTGGACGTGCCCTAAACACCTCCCTAAGGAGGCGTTCGGGTGGCATCCTGACCAGATGCCCGAACCACCTCATCTGGCTCCTCTTGATGTGAAGGAGCAGTGGCTTTACTTTGAGTTCCTCCCGGATGGCAGAGCTTCTCACCCTATCTCTAAGGGAGAGCCCCGCCGCAAGGCGGAGGAAACTCATTTCGGCCGCTTGTACCCGTGATCTTATCCTTTCGGTCATGACCCAAAGCTCATGACCATAGGTGAGGATGGGAACGTAGATCGACCGGTAAACTGAGAGCTTTGCCTTCCGGCTCAGCTCCTTCTTCACCACAACGGATTGGTGCAACGTCCGCATTACTGAAGACCCCGCACCTGTCGATCTCACGATCCACTCTTCCCTCACTCGCGAACAAGACTCCTAGGTACTTGAACTCCTCCACTTGGGGCAGGGTCTCCTCCCCAACCCGGAGATGGCATTACACCCTTTTCCGGGCGAGAACCATTGACTCGGACTTAGAGGTGCTGATTCTCATTCCGGTCGCTTCACACTCGGCTGCAAACCGATCCAGTGAGAGCTGAAGATCCTGGTCAGATGAAGCCATCAGGACAAGATCTTCTGCAAAAAGCAGAGACCTAATCTTGCGGTCACCAAACCGAAACCCCTCAACGCCTTGACTGCGCGTAGAAATTTTGTCCATAAAAGTTATGAACAGAATCGGTGACAAAGGACAGCCTTGGCGGAGTCTAACCCTCACTGGAAACGTGTCCGACTTACTGCCAGCAATGCGGACCAAGCTCTGACACTGATCATACAGGGAGCAGACTGCCACAATAAGACAGTCCGATACCCCATACTCTCAGAGCACTCCCCACAGGACTTCCCGAGGGACACGGTCGAATGCCTTCTCCAAGTCCACAAAGCACATGTAGACTGGTTGGGCAAACTCCCATGCACCCTCAAGAACCCTGCCGAGAGTATAGAGCTGGTCCACAGTTCCACGACCAGTTCCGCCTGAATCCGAGGTTCGACAATCCGGCATAGCCTCCTCTCCAGTACACCTGAAAAAACCTTATAAGGTTTATTGTAATAAAGATTTGTAATAAACCAAATCAATTGTCATTTGGTACAGGAGTTATCCAAGTTCTATTGTCTTACAATTTCACCGTTGAGTTCATGTTTGTAACGGTATAGGGAAGAAGAAGACGGCATTGAGGCAGGGAAGCTGTTTAGCCTTCGGTGTATTTATTAATACATGTGATGTAAAGTGTGTAGTTAACCAAAAGAGCAGGTGCAAGACTATTTGATTTATTTAAATGGGGAGTGTTACCGGCAAGTGTTGAAGTTGAGTTTGGAGAAGAGCGTGGTGATCCGACAAGGGCGAGGCTGGCTAGGAAGTCTGTGGGCAGGCGAGTGGCCGGGGGGCAGTAAAGAGGCGTCAAAATCCGTTGGCAGGCGAGAGGTCGAGATCTGGGGAAGCAACAAGTGATCCAGGGGAAGTCCGGGGAAACGAGACACACATCTCGTATCGAGGGAACAGAAGGATACTGCGGGGCGAGGGAAAAACTAAAGCCGCTGCTCCTCCACATTGAAAGGAGCCCATCTGGTTCGGGCATCTGGTCAGGGAGGTGTTTCGGGCACATCCGACCGGTATAAGGCTACGGGGAAGACCCAGCACACGTTGGGAAGACGATTTGTCTCCTGCCTGGCCTGGGAACGCCTCCAGATCCCCCGGGAGGAGCTGGATGAAATGGCTGGGGAGAGGGAACTCTGGGCTTCCCTGCTTAGGCTGCTTCCCCCGTTACCCGACCTCAGATGTGAAGTGAAGTGAATTATATTTATATAGCGCTTTTCTCTAGTGACTCAAAGAGCTTTACATAGTGAAACCCAATATCTAAGTTACATTCAAACCAGTGTGGGTGGCACTGGGAGCAGGTGGGTAAAGTGCCTTGTCCAAGGACACAACGGCAGTGACTAGAATGGCGGAAGCGGGAATCGAACCTGCAACCCTCAAGTTGCTGTCACGGCCACTCTACCAACCGAGATAAGCGGAAGAAGATGGATGGATGGATAAAAAGGAAAGATATGTGGGATTTTTGTCTCACATTAGGGCTGTTGATGATGGGCGAAATGTTATTTTAATTTTGGCCCATAAGTCGATTCTTCGGGGGGCGCGAGCTAAACAAAGGACAAGTGAAAGTAAAAAGGGAAGTGAAATTAGAACTGAGTGGAGGAATCAACATTGGTCCAAGCTGCCCGTAATCAAGGTTAAAGATATTCCACTATGAAATGGACTGTGATGACTACGCCCACATCGTGGTCTCATTGCTGAGACTTCCTCCTGGAACCAAGTCTGTCTCCGCCTTCCTCATAATGCAAGTGTTCGCCAGGCAGTGAGAGTGCCAGTACGTATCACAACAAGAGGGTGTTAGAATATGTCTGGACTGTGATTAATATTGTTACCATGGCACCAAAAGCAATAAGCTGTGATAGAGGACTCACAAAGGGAGAAGAAGTATTTCGAAATCAACACGCAGCGGGACGGCAAGGTCACGGCTATCTTGTGCAAGGTCAGGAAAATAAGCCACAAGGTACTTGAGTGAAGCTGCGCCGCAAGCGGCAAATAAAATGGCTCTCCTCCGTCTGTCAGGGGAACCAGAGTTGTGGCTCTATCCCAGGGGTGTCAAACTCCTTTTAATTGAGGGCCACATCGCAGTTATGGGGGCACTGAGAGGGCCGCTTTTAACAATGGGTAATACATGAATATACATGTGGATATATAGAATACATTAACATTGTATTTTTTTAAATAAGCTGCAAAAAAAATATACAATTTTTAAGTTAAAAACTGGCAGCTCAGTCACCAGAATTTTACAGTAAAAGCAGTGTTTTATTACAGCATATAAAAAATGTAATAAATGGAATGGAATGAGGGCTTCACGGTGGCAGAGGGGTTCGTGCGTGTGCCTCACAATACGAAGTTCCTGCAGTCCTGGGTTCAAATCCAGGCTCGGGATCTTTCTGTGTGGAGTTTGCATGTTCTCCCCGTGAATGCGTGGGTTCCCTCCGGGTACTCCGGCTTCCTCCCACTTCCAAAGACATGCACCTGGGGATAGGTTGATTGGCAACATTAAATTGGCCCTAGTGTGTGAATGTGAGTGTGAATGTTGTCTGTCTATCTGTGTTGGCCCTGCGATGAGGGGCGACTTGTCCAGGGTGTACCCCGCCTTCCGCCCGATTGTAGCTGAGATAGGCGCCAGCGCCCCCCGCGACCCCAAAAGGGAATAAGCGGTAGAAAATGGATGGAATGGAATGAAAAAACAATACCACTGTTTTTAGCGGTAAAATTCAACAGAGCTGCCAGTTTTGTTTAGTTTTTACCGAAATATTTTGTTGTTTTAATTTTTTTTTTTTGTTTTTTTAATGTTTTAGTGTCTTTATATATGGAAAAAAAAAAGTACCAAAGTTGTTTTGCGTTGAAAAACTATTGACAATTTTACAGTCTACCATTTGTTGTATAATTTGTTTTGGAATCATAAATCAAGCAGATATTTAAGTGCAGTATTTATCTTTATTTTAACAAAAAAATATTTTTGAAATACATAATATAATTTGATTTTAATAATATTGAATTTTAAAAGACATGCAATTGTATGCAGTACATCAGTTTTAATGTCAAAAGGGAAAGAAAACATATATTTAGTAAGAAAACATTAAGCATTTTATTAACGCATATTATTTCCAGGCTTTTGCGAGCCACTTAATATAATGTGGCAGGCGAGATTTGGCCCCCGTGCCTTGAGTTTAACACCTGTGCTCTATCCAGTCCGGCGGTGTCCAACTGGGAACAGAAAACGCCTAAAATGACTGTTTTCTACAAACCCCGTTTCCATATGAGTTGGGAAGTTGTGTTAGATGTAAATATAAACGGAATACAATGTTTTGCAAATCATTTTCAACCCATATTCAGTTGAATATGCTACAAAGACAACATGTTTGATGTTCAAACTGATAAACTTTTTTTTTATTTTTTTATTAATCATTAACTTTAGAATTTGATGCCAGCAACACGTGACAAAGAAGTTGGGAAAGGTGGCAATAAATACTGATAAAGTTGAGGGAGGCTCATTAAACACTTATTTGGAACATTCCACAGGTGTGCAGGCTAATTGGGAACAGGTGGGTGCCATGATTGGGTATAAAAACAGCTTCCCAAAAAATGCTCAGTCTTTCACAAGAAAAGATGGGGCAAGGTACACCCCTTTGTCCTCAACTGCGTGAGCAAATAGTCAAACAGTTTAAGAACAACGTTTCTCAAATTGCAATTGCAAGAAATTTAGCGATTTCAACATCTACGGTCCATAATATCATCAAAAGGTTCAGAGAATCTGGAGACATCACTCCACGTAAGCGGCGTGGCCGGAAACCAACATTGAATGACCGTGACCTTCAATCCCTCAAACGCCACCGTATCAAAAACCGACATCAACTTCTAAAGGATATCACCACATGGGCTCAGGAACACTTCAGAAAACCACTGTCACTAAATACAGCCCGTCGCTACATCTGTAAGTGCAAGTTAAAGCTCTACTATTCAAAGCGAAAGCCATTTATCAACAACATCCAGAAACGCCGCGGTCTTCTCTGGTCCCGAGATCATCTAAGATGGACTGATACAAAGTGGAAAAGTGTTCTGTGGCCTGACGAGTCCACATTTCAAATTGTTTTTGAAAATATTCAACATTGTTTCATCCGGACCAAAGGGGAAGCTAACCATCCAGACTGTTATCGACGCAAAGTTCAAAAGCCAGCATCTGTGATGGTATGGGGGTGCATTAGTGCCCAAGGCATGGTTAACTTACACATCTGTGAAGGCACCATTAATGCTGAAAGGTACATACAGGTTTTGTAACAACATATGCTGCCATCTCAGCGCCGTCTTTTTCATGGACGCCCCTGCTTATTTCAACAAGACAATCCCAAGCCACATTCAGCACGTGTTACAGCAGCATGGCTTCGTTAAAAAAGAGTGCGGGTACTCTCCTGGCCACCCTGCAGTCCAGACCTGTCTCCCATCGAAAATGTGTGGCCTGTTGTGAAGCGTAAAATACGACAGCGGAGACCCTGGACTGTTGAACGACTGAAGCTCTACATAAAACAAGAATGGGAAAGAATTCCACTTTCGAAGCTTCAACAATTAGTTTCCTCAGTTCCCAAACGTTTACTGAGTGTTGTTAAAAGAAAAGGTGATGTAACACAGTGGTGAACATGCCCTTTCCCAACTACTTTGGCACGTGTTGCAGCCATGAATTTCTAAGTTAATTATCATTTGAAAAAAAAAATTAAGTTTATGAGTTTGAACATCAAATATCTTGTCTTTGTAGTGCATTCAATTGAATATGGGTTTAAGAGGATTTGCAAATCATTGTATTCTGTTTTTGTTTACCTCTAACACAATTTCACAACTCAAATGGTAACAGGTTTTGTATTTATACCGAGTGGAATGGTGCAAGGCAGCAAGAAGAAATATAGGAGGTGGCTTATTCACTTAATCAGACGTGGATGTGTTTACCTTGTTGCCTCCAGCGGGGGACAAAGGAAAGCACTTCCCCGTCGAGGGCAAGTGAATCAGAAAGTGGGCTGCTTGTTTTTTTGCGTCCATTAACTAAAGCTACACAAGTGCTGACGATGGTGGAGTTTTCTATACTAGCCAAGTAGCATCCTTGTCACAATAGCACTGCTTGCCTTCTCTAGCCACGTTTCCACCAGGACAAGAAACGCTAATCGGGTTTGTGTGTGGGCCGGACGTAAATAAATAGTGTAACATTGTTACAGCACTTTGGATGCTCCCTGATGTTGTCAGACCATGTCATGCAGGCAGCGTGCATTCACTGCAGTGACGGTACGGATTCAACTAATAGGCATTAAATGTGAGTCCATATCTATTTTCACGCTTGAATCCAAATACCTGGGAAACGATACCTATATTCAACAGTTACAGTTTTTGGTCGTTTTGTAGTGCGTACACTGCAAAAACTAAAATCTAAGTAAGATTAAATATCTCAAATAAGGGTCAAATTTGCTTATTTTCTGTCTGATAAGATAATTGTTCTCACTAAGCAGATTTTATGTTAGTCTTTTACTTGTTTTAAGTGTTTTGGGCCGAAATCAGGGGTCTCAAACTCAATTACCTGGGGGCCACTGGACGCGGAGTCTGGGTGAGGCTGGGCCTCAAGAAAAGATTCCTTAAATCGTTCCACTTTCCACTTTTCCTGGAATTGTCTTTGCACATCACTAAACTTTCTCTTCACTGCAGGCTTTGAAAAAGACATATTTGGGGTTGTGGAATATATTTGTATTTAGCCACCGCACGGAGAATAATGTCATTTCCGCAATGTGTGTCGTTTCGCTTTTCCTCCCTACAGCAACACAACGGTCGGCGGGTAATAGCCGGGAAAGTACCGGGATAGCGAGCGCAAAAAAGTGACAGCTCCCGTAGCATCATAAAGAAATATATGAATTGTTCATTGTGTGAGTAAATGCAAATTAAACTATAGAAAAAAAATAACGGTTTGAATTGGTCCTGTTATTACTGACGGACAGGTGTCGCGGTGTGACTGCAGCCAGGCACGTAAGAAAACCCTCGTCTTCATGGCAACGTTTCTGTCGCTTTCACTCATTTTCCGCTTATCCACTAACGCAGGGGTAGGCAACCCAAAATGTTGAAAGAGGCATTTTGAACCCAATAAACAACGCTGTCAAGCGCTATTCGCGGGCCGCATTAACATTAAACTTTCATATTAAGGTGGGGGCCGCAAATCGACATCTCGCGGGCCACAATTGGCCCGCGGGCCGAGTGTCTGAGACCCCTGGCCTAAATGATCTCAGTAACATAATACAACTTATTGCTGAGATTTGATGACCTATATTGAGTAAAACATGCTTGAAACTAGAATATCAACTGTTGCAAAGCTATGTCATCAACACAAGTATAAAACTAGTTTTTTACAGTAATCATTTCTTATTTCAAGCTTGAAAAAAACAAAACATGACTTTGACACAATTGTGTCTCATAATTAAAACAGATGACAGCCAAATGGACTTTTGCTGTTTTTATTTTCAATGAAACAATAGAACATTTGTAGTAGTATTGTTGGCACAGTACAGTAAACGGACAGTTATTATTTAAACATTTAACATTTCCAACAATTCTGAACAGAAATAGTTCATGCACATGCAGATAAATTCTTCAAAATAACAATTAAAATCATTTTGGCCGGGGGGTGGGCTGTGTGTATATATATATATATATATATATATATATATATACATATATATATATATATATATATAAATATTCCTTGCGCACTAATTGACTGAAAGAGCACTCACTTGGCGCGATGATGTCATGTTGTCGATGGGAAAATGCATTTTTAGACCATATGATTTGCCTAAGCGGCGAGGAGACCCCCGAGAGTAACGGGCACTTGCCTTGTTGCCTTTCCATTAGAAACAATACATTTTTAATTATAAGTTTGCTGGTTTCAAGAAATGTGACGCTGAGCGCATATCATTTTATCAAAAATAATGGCACTAGCATTTACTTCATTTAAGAACATTTTTCAACATATTGAGCAAACGGGTCTCTTTTTTTTTTTTTCTACCAAGAAAAGTGCACTTGTTTTTGGTGAGAATATACTTATTTTTTTGGGTACATTGAGGTTAGCTAATTTTACTTGTTTCGGAAAGTCCTGACAAGCCAAATTTTCTTGTTCAAATAAAATAACCCTAATTTTTGTATTTTTTTTCTCGTTTTTGAACACTTACTTTTTGGAGTGTGCTCCTGTATAGTATTTCTCCAGCAATGGTCATATGGTGACATAAGTGGAGGTATTTTGAGAAGTAATCATTGAAATTGAACATCGCTGTAGAACTCGGGTGGCCACTGCTATAAAAATACCAAATTCGGTACCCATCTTTAATATGAGGCCTGCAATACAATACAACTAAAATAGTGATGAAGATAAAGAAGTAATTTCATTTTGTGGTGCCATGAAATCAGCAGAGAAGTTCCTCGGCCAATGAAGTATCCTTAAAGGCCTACTGAAATTAGATTTTCTTATTTAAACGGGGATAGCAGGTCAATTCTATGTGTCATACTTGATCATTTCGCGAGATTGCCATCATTTTGCTGAAAGGATTTAGTAGAGAACATCGACGATAAATTTCGCAACTTTTGGTCGCTAACAGAAAAGCCCTGCCTTTACCGGAAGTATGTGCACGTGACGTCACGAGTTGCAGGGCTCCACACATATTCACATTGTTTTTAATGGGAGCAACCAGCAATAAAAGATATTCGGAACGAGAAAACGACAATTTCCCCAATAATTTGAGCGAGGGTGAAAGATTCGTGTTTGAGGATATTGATAGCGAAGAACTAGAAAAAAAAAAAGGCGATTGCATTGGGACGGATTCAGATGTTTTTAGACACATTTACTAGGATAATTCTGGGAAATCCCTTATCTTTCTATTGTGTTGCTAGTGTTTTAGTGAGTTTAATAATACCTGATAGTCGGAGGGGTGTGTCCACAGGTGTCTTGAGGCCAGTGTCTGAGGGAAGTCGACGGCAGCTGTATGGACGGCGCAAGCTCAACTGATCTCCGGTAAGAGGCGACTTTTTACCACAATTTTCTCACCGAAAACCGCTGGTTGACATTCGGTCGGGATCCATGTTCGCTTGACCGCTCTGATCCATAGTAAAGCTTCACCTCCGGGAATTTTAAACAAGGAATCACCGTGTGTTTGTGTGGCTAAAGGCTAAAGCTTCCCAACTCTATCTTTCTACTTTGACTTCTCCATTATTAATTGAACAAATTGCCAAAGATTCAGCAAAACAGATGTCCAAAATACTGTGTAATTATGCCGTTAAATTTTTAGCCGCGAGTCGTGCAGCGCTAATATTTCCTTACAGTCCGTGACGTCACGCGCATGCGTCATCATTCCGCGACATTTTCAATAGGAAACTCTGCGGGAAATTTAAAGTTGCAATTTAGTAAACTAAAAAGGCCGTATTGGCATGTGTTGCAATGTTAATATTTCATCATTGATATATAAACTATCAGACTGCGTGGTCGGTAGTAGTGGGTTTCAGTAGGCCTTTAAACAACGTTCAATCCCTGGCAACCCGTTCATTCTGCTTGCATTCCTGGCCACAAACCTCTCTGCGTCCTTCACCATCCTTTTAAAAACATGCCGCAAGGCTTTGTAATGTGCTGTCCAAGCCAATTTACCTCAGGATCCTCCGTGCCGTCCATCACCGCATCCCAGTGTGCTGAATCCACAATATGTGACTCGCTGCCATTGTTACCGTTTTTAGGAATAATCTTCCTGTGTGTCGCAAACGCTCACTTGTCGTCAACGGAAAGGACACATCAAGCTTATCTGACCTTGAAGGTGCCACTGCTAAATTGCTTGGGTTTTTGTGCGTCTTTTCTTCAGTTTATCTCCTGCTCCCATCAAAAGGAGTGTGCTTCACAGCTGTCCATGCATCTGGGGGGAAGGTCATTCCATCACCATTACTTTGCGTTTATCCTGATTTTCTTTTGAAATAGTTTCCTTGATTCATACCGATTGTGGCCATGTGTGCTGGAAGATATTGATTAGTACACAGAAAGCAGTGAGGTGGCTATTGATTGTGCAAACAGCCAATTTTTGACCTTTGTGTCAGTCATGAATCAATGAAGGAAGAAGACCGGACACAAAAGGGTTTATAACGTTTATTTTGGTTTGGTGCGGTTGGAAATTTACAAATTGGAGCTTTTTGTCTAATTCATCATCATCCATCCATCCATCCATCCATCCATTTTCTACCGCTTATTCCCTTTCGGGGTCGCGGGGGGCGCTGGCGCCTATCTCAGCTACAATCGGGCGGAAGGCGGGGTACACCCTGGACAAGTCGCCACCTCATCGCAGGGCCAACACAGATAGACAGACAACATTCACACTCACATTCACACACTAGGGCCAATTTAGTGTTGCCAATCAACCTATCCCCAGGTGCATGTCTTTGGAAGTGGGAGGAAGCCGGAGTACCCGGAGGGAACCCACGCAGTCACGTGGAGAACATGCAAACTCCACACAGAAAGATCCCGAGCCTGGATTTGAACCCAGGACTGCAGGACCTTCGTATTGTGAGGCAGACGCACTAACCCTTCTGCCACCGTGAAGCCCAATTCATCATCATAATTACTAATAATTTTAATCGTATTTTGGTAATAATTCAATTCAAGCAACGAATATCTGGTGTTGTTTGGGCGCGGAGAGAGCCTACCGTATTTTTCGGACTATAAGTCGCAGTTTTTTTCATAGTTTGGCCGAGGGTGCGACATATACACCGGAGCGACTTATGTGTGAAATTATTAACACATTACCGTAAAACAGGGGTCACCAACCTTTTTGAAACCAAGAGCTACTTCATGGGTACTGATTAATGCGAAGGGCTGCCTACCAGTTTGATACACACTTAAATAATTTGCCAGAAATAGCCAATTTGCTCAATTCACCTTTTAATAAATAAATCTATATATATAAAAAAATTGGTATTTTTGTCTGTCATTCCGTCGTACATTTTTTTCCTCTTACGGAAGGTTTTTTGTAGAGAATAAATGATGAAAAAAAACACTCAATTGAACGGTTTAAAAGAGGAGAAAACACGAAAAAAAAGAAAATTAGATTTTGAAAATGTTTATCTTCAATTTCGACTCTTTAAAATTCAAAATTCAACCGAAAAATATGAAAAGAAAAAGTAGCTAATTCGAATCTTTTTGAAAAAATAAAAAAAATGAATTTATGGAACATCATTAGTAATTTTTCCGGATTAAGATAAATTTTAGAATTTTGATGACATGTTTTGAATAGGTTAAAATCCAATCTGCTCTTTGTTAGAATATACAACAAATTGGACCAAGCTATATTTCTAACAAAAACAAATCATTATTTCTTCTAGATTTTACAGAAAAAAAATTTTAAAAGAAATTCAACAGACTTTAAAATAAGATTTAAATTTGATTTTACAGATTTTCTAGATTTGCCAGAATATTTTTTTTTTATTTTAATCATAATATTTCACAAATATTCTTCGTCAAAAAAACAGAAGCCAAAATGAAGAATTAAATTAAAATGTATTTATTATTCTTTACAATAAAAAAAAAATTACTTGAACATTGAATATTTTAAAAAATAGAGGCAGCTCACTGGTAAGTGCTGCTATTTGAGTTATATTTAGAACAGGCCAGCGGGCGACTCATCTGGTCCTTACGGGCTACCTGGTGCCCGCGGGTGGGTTGGTGACCCCTGCCGTAAAATATCAAATAATATTATTTATCTCATTCGCGGAAGAGACAAAGCAAATGTCAGCAATCGTCACACACACGTCAACCGATAATAATTCGGCGGAGGAGGGTCATGGCAGAAGTGCATTGTGGGTCATGGAATGCTAACTGCTATATGCTACTGCCGTAGCTATTAATATGGATCTTTTCATCGTTGGCGGTAACTTATACAAACTGAGAAGGGTTGAACAAAAATGGCACCGAAAAGGAAATCATGTACTGCAGATTACAAGCTGGACGTAGTAAAAATGCAGCAGAAAACGACAAGAGGAAGCGGCGCATACCTTTGGAGTTGGCAGAGTTGTTTAGAAGCGACATAGAGGAAGAAGATTTCATGGGATTTATCGATTAGGGGTGACAGATTGTTTGGTAAACATATAGCATGTTCTATATGTTATAGTTATTTGAATGAGTCTTACCATAATATGTTACGTTAACATACCAGGCTTGTTCTCAGTTGGTTATTTATGCGTCATATTTAACGTACATTTATTCAGCCTGTTGTTCACTATTCTTTATTTATTTTAAATTGCCTTTCCAATGTCTATTCTTGGTGTTGGGTTTTATCAAATACATTTTCCCCCAAAATGCGACTTACACTCCAGTACGACGTATATATATACATGTTTTTTTCCTTCTTCATTATGCATTTTCGGCAGGTGCGGCTTATACTTTGGAGCGATTTATAATCCGAAAAATACGGTAATTTTAGTAGAGATGCTCAGATCAATCATTATCGGCCGATTTCTGTGGAAAAAGTATGTGATTAGTAGAGATGCGCGGATAGGCAATTATATCATCCACATCCGCATCACCAAAGTCGTCATCCACCCGCCGTCCACCCGAACCAACATTTTATCAGGACCGTACAGAATACATCAGACGTTGTCCGCCTTTACCACTCACAGAGCTATTAAAACCTGTTTCACAGAGTAATGATGACAATTGGAGCCGCTAACGTTCCCGCGACTATCCAATAGCGTTCATCCTGATTACAAGAATATGGGCGTGCTGTGAAGCTATTGCCTTAGACACCTTTAACATCATCTACGAACCGATTGTTGGTCCGGCAACATGTTGTGTGCAGCTTCCGCAATTACACGTTCAAGATTGAAAGGCATACTGGGTGATACAGAGTACACTAATGCTTGTGAAATAAACAACTTTAACACTTACTAATATGCGCCATGCTGTGAAGCCACACCCAACAAGATTGACAAACACATTTCGGGAAAATATCCTCACAGTAACACAACATAAACGCAACACAACAAATACCCATAATCCTTTGTATCCGTGAAACTTCCTGAATATATTTTACACCCCCGCGCATCCAACCCCACCCACCTTACTGACGCACGGGGTTGGCGGGGTTTGCTGCTAGCGGGGTGTATAAAATAGTCAGGAAATTGTCAAGAATACAAAGGATTATGGGTATTTGTTGTGTTGCGTTTATGTTGTTTTACTGTGAGGATGTTCTCCCGAAATGTGTTTGTCGTTCTTAATTGGTGTGGCTTCACAGCGTGGCGCATATTACTAAGAGTGTTAAAATTGTTTATATCACAACCATTAGTGTACTCTGTGTCACCCAGTATGCCTTGCAGTCGTGTGCATGTTGCCGCAGAAGCCACACACAACATGATGCTGGACTGACAAGCAGTTCGTACATGTTGTAGTAGGCGACAAAGCCAATGGATTCATAGCACGCCCTAATACTTATTATCTGGGTGACTACCGGCAGTCATTCAGGAGAATAATAGTGTCTCTTATTGTTTACTTCGCTTTATGACACGGGTCTTAAATGGCACTTTGAATGGAAAAGGATACCGATCACTGAACCATGCACATCAAAATATTTCCGGATGTTTCAACCGCCACCCGCCCGAATCTAATTGAAATCAATTTTTTTCTAATTAAAATCAATTTTTTCGTCATGTCAACCGCCCGACCTGTGGTTTATCCGCGGACTCCGCGGATGAGACCACAAACCGCGCATCTGTAGTGATTAGCCAATGCCATTTAATGCCTTTCAATACCAATCACAAAAAACCATGCCATCTAGCTGATACAATTTTTTGTCCCCCTGCTGATAGGCGGTTAGCAGACGTGGAGCCGCTCCCCTATGTTAATAATCATCACCTCCAGGGCAGCAAATAATGGTGATTTTGTTTGGTTGTTTGTGTATGTGAGTGTGAATGTTGTCTGTCTATCTGTGTTGGCCCTGCGATGAGATGGCGACTTGTCCAGGGTGTACCCCGCCTTCCGCCCGATTGTAGCTGAGATAGGCGCCAGCGCCCCCCGCGACCTCGAAAGGGAATAAGCGGTAGGAAATGGATGGATGTTTGTGTATGCATGGTGCTATCGTATATAAGTAATATGTATGTATTATTTATTGCCAATATTTTAGGTTTTTAGTTGTTTTACTTTTGTAGCTGTTGATTTAATGTTTAATGTATTTTATGTCCTCTGTGTTTTTTTTAAATGTTTCCATCTTGTTTTCATACCAAGATGGCACTCTAGTAGTTGTTTGCATTTTTCTATTTTTCTTACTTTGAACAAAGAGACCACAGTCTACCAAGTCAAATTCCTTGTGTGTTAAACATACTTCACCAAAATTTGATTCTGATTCATTCATGTTTTATATACTATTAGTAAGTATATTATCACTGGAGAGTGAGGCTAAACATATTACACACCGAGTGAGAACAAGCAGAAGCAGACAAAGAATGCATGCTATTCGCTAGGTTAGAACAACACAAGAAATAAGTGCTTAACAAAGTTTAGGAAGGGTAGCAAGAAATGTGTTACAGCAGAACGCAAACAGATGTTACCAGGTAATAAATAGATTGATAAGAGTCCAGAACAGGGGTGTTCAAACTTTTTGACTTGGGGGCCGCATTGAGCTAAAGAATTTTGTCGAGGGCCGAAAGCTGACTGAATGTAAAGTATATATATATATATATATATATATATATATATATATATCGTATTTCCTTGAATTGCCACCGGGGCGCTAATTAATTTAAAATCTCTTCTCACTCCTGCACTTACCGAAGGCATGCGGTAAAAGTAAGCATGCCCTAATTATTTTAAAACCTCGTCTCACTCCGGCACTTACCAAAGGTATGCAGTAAAAATTTGAGTGTGATGTAAGCTTGGACCTTAAATCCTACTGAATAGCTCTTAATCTTCTTCCCTTTATGTGATTTCAAATTACCGGTATTGAAATCAGCCTCCTCCATTTTGAAAATGATGACAGGGCAAGTGTCACTCGTGACGTCACGAGTTTGACCAGGCGGTAATACTAAGCATGCGCTAATTATTTTGGGAAGCGAGTTTGACCCGGCAGTAATTCAAGGCAGGCGCATACTATATGCCCTGCGGCAATTCAAGGAAATACGGTATGTATATATAAATATATATACAGTGGGGCAAAAAAGTATTTAGTCAGCCACCGATTGTGCAAGTTCTCCCACTTAAAATGATGACAGAGGTCTGTAATTTTCATCATAGGTACACTTCAACTGTGAGAGACAGAATGTGGAGAAAAAAACAGGAATTCACATTGTAGGGATTTTAAAAGAATTTATTTCTAAATTATGGTGGAAAATAAGTATTTGGTCAACCATTCAAAGCTCTCACTGATGGAAGGGGTTTTTGGCTCAAAATCTCACGATACATGGCCCCATTCATTCTTTCCTTAACACGGATCAATCGTCATGACCCCTTAGCAGAAAAACAGCCCCAAAGCATGATGTTTCCACCCCCAAGCTTCACAGTAGGTTTGGTGTTCTTGGGATGCAACTCAGTATTCTTCTTCCTCCAAACACGACGAGTTGAGTTTATACCAAAAAGTTCTATTTTGGTTTCATCTGACCACATGACATTCTCCCAATCCTCTGCTGTATCATCCTTGTGCTCTCTGGCAAACTTCAGACGGGCCTGGACATGCACTGGCTTAAGCAGGGGGACACGTCTAGCACTCCAGGATTTGATTCCCCTTCGGCGTAGTGTGTTACTGAATGTAACCTTTGTTACTTTGGTCCCAGCTCTTTGCAGGTCATTCACCAGGTCCCCCCATGTGGTTCTGGGATTTTTGCTCGCCGTTCTCATTATCATTTTCGAGGGAGATTATCAGTGGTCTTGTATGTCTTCTATTTTCTGATAATTGCTCCCACAGTTGATTTTTAACACCAAGCTGCTTGCCTATTGTAGATTCACTCTTCCCAGTCTGGTGCAGGTCTACAATTATTTTCCTGGTGACCTTCAACAGCTCTTTGGTCTTGGCCATAGTGGAGTTTGGAGTCTGACTGTTTTAGGCTGTGAACAGGTGTCTTTTATACAGACGACAAGTTCAAACAGGTTCCAATAATACAGGTAACGAGTGGAGGACAGAAGAGCTTCTTAAAGAAGAAGTTACAGGTCTGTGAGAGCCAGATATCTTCCTTGTTTGAAGTGACCAAATACTTATTTTCCACCATAATTTACGAATAAATTCTTACAATGTGAATTCCTGTTTTTTTTTCACATTCTGTCCCTCACAGTTGAAGTGTACCTATGATGAAAATTACAGACCTCTGTCATCATTTTGAGTGGGAGAACTTGCACAATCGGTGGCTGACTAAATACTTTTTTGCCCCTCTGTATGGTATGTGTGTGTGTGTGCGTATATATGTATATATATAGTGTGTGTGTGTGTGTGTGTGTGTGTTGAGTCTAAGACTATAGTTGACCAATCTAAGCCCAAGACTAGATGTGACCAATCTAATTCTAAGACTAGATCTGCCCGATCTAAGTCAAAGACTATATCTGAGCAGTCTAAGAGTATAATTGACCAATCTAATTCTAAGACTAGATCTGCCCAATCTAAGTCTGAGACTATATTTGACCAATCTAAGTATGAGACTACATCTGACCAGTCTAAGTCGAAGACTAGATCAGAGCAGTCTAAGAGTATAATTGACCAATCTAAGTCAAAGACTAGATCTGACCAATCTAAGTGGAAGATTATATCCAAACAATCTAAATCTAACACTATAATTGACCAATCTAAATCTAAGCCTATAATTGACCAATCTAAGTCTAACACTATAATTGACCAATTTAAGTCTATACTGTAATTGACCAAGCTAAGTCTATGAGCATGAACTGACAAAGCCTGCTTGAATGAGAGGCCAAACGTCTTCTAAGACCAACCAAACAATCCAGTTGTGATGGATTGAAAGCCCTGAGACTACAATGATGATGAATGACAACATGAAATCTGCGTTCGAAGGACTCCGGCTTATTAGTGATTCCCAAAGCCCAAAAAAAGTCTGCGGGCTATAGAGCGTTTTCATTTCGGGCTCCAGTACTCTGGAATGCCCTCCCGTTAACAGTTTGAGACGCCACCTCAGTAGAAGCATTTAAGTCTCACCTTAAAACTCATTTGTATACTCTAGCCTTTAAATAGACTCCCTTTTTAGACCAGTTGATCTGCCGTTTCTTTTCTTTTTCTCCTATGTCCCACTCTCCCTTATGGAGGGGGTCCGGTCCGATCCGGTGGCCATGTACTGCTTGCCTGTGTATCGGCTGGGGACATCTCTGCGCTGCTGATCCGCCTCCGCTTGGGATGTTTTCCTGCTGGCTCCGCTGTGAACGGGACTCTCGCTGCTGTGTTGGATCCGCTTTGGACTGGACTCTCGCGACTGTGTTGGATCCATTATGGATTGAACTTTCACAGTATCATGTTAGACCCGCTCGACATCCATTGCTTTCGTCCTCTCCAAAGTTCTCATAGTCATCATTGTCACCGACGTCCCACTGGGTGTGAGTTTTCCTTGCCCTTATGTGGGCCTACCGAGGATGTGGTAGTGGTTTGTGTTGTGGTTTGTGCAGCCCTTTGAGACACTAGTGATTTAGGGCTATATAAGTAAACATCTATTGATTGACATCCACAGACATGGGTTGTTATTGTTACAGTGCTGTTAGATTCATATATTTCGCCTTTAAGAAGAATAGAACGCCTTTGAAATTACTAGCCTAATCCTAAATTCTGATTGAAGAGAGAGGTACCAACGTTAAGTTAGGTTCTAATTCTGATTCCCGTCAAGACGAGGCAACCTAGGTGGACAAAAGAACGAGAAGACGGGCAACCACTGTAGAGACTGCTCCGACCTTTTGATAGCTGGGCTCGATCCCTTCACCGCTGGTGTTGTTATCGTTTTCCTGTTTTGTAGAATAAGTCGTTAAACTTCAGTTCGAGTCACCTCTCAACGCTTTAGACAGCCTTAGAACTCAAGAATCTGGGAGGACTCTTTACTCGGTTTAGCTCAGTTGGTAGAGTGGCCGTGCCAGCAACTTGAGGGTTGCAGGTTCAATTCCCGCTTCTGCCAACCTAGTCACTGCCGTTGTGTCCTTGGGCAAGACACTTTACCCACCTGCTTCCAGTGCCACCCACACTGGTTTGATTGTAACTTAGATATTGGGTTTCACTATGTAAAGTGCTTTGAGTCACTAGAGAAAAAGCGCTATATAAATATAATTCACTTCACTTCATTACTCCTAAAAGGGAGGATCCTAACAATGCCGATCTGTTTTTTTTTCAGATTATAATTGTGAATAAAATATCCAATTATACATCTGTTTGGTATCAGCTCATCTCGTTCATGAATGATCGGTATCGGAATTGGCAGCATAAAACCCTGTTCGTAACATCCCTTCTTAAAAGAAGCAAAATTCCTATCAATAGACCACAGTATGACGATATCAAATAGATTGAAAATGGATGGTCTGTGTCAGGCTTGCTACTGACCGTTTGTTTGTGTTCTAGTTTTTCATCTGTGCGTGTTTAGTATTTCCTGTTTTTAGTTCCTGTCAGCGCTCTTATTTTGTCTGTTTCTTGTTGTTTTCCCTGTGCGCTGTTTTCCCCTCAGCTGCGGCTGATTGACACCTGGCCACACCTGGTGTCAATCAGCCCGACCCTATTTGTACCTGCTTCGTCTTCCAGTCAGTGCTGGATTATTGTATTGTCACTTCTTATCGCTCTTGTCGATGCTACCTGTCGTGTCGTATCATATCGTGTCAATGCAGCGTTGCGGTAAGCTATATTTGATACTGTCTTTGGTTCCCTGCTTCCAAGTTTGTTTTCATATTATAAGCACGACTTCTGTTTCTTGCTCGATACCTGCTAGCTTCCACGCTAGGCCTTTTTGTTTGTTATCCGCCTCGTGCGCGCTCTTTGTTGCACCCCTTGGGTTTGTTCTTGTTTTAGTATTTTTATTCAATCATGTTTTCTCACTCCATGCCTGCCTCCATCTCTGCATCTTGGGGTTTGTCACCAACTAAATCTGACAGTCTGCAAATAATATTAAAAATAACTTTAGAGAATATTAATATCTGCAGTATAATGATTATTACATGTTGTGTTATGCGAGTCTCTGGTTTACGCTTGAATTGAGGCAAATTCTGCACGGAGACAAGAAAGTGTTTTTCGGAACTCAGATCAGCATCACTGCACCTGACTGTGGGTGTTGTTGCCACCTGTCATGCCAAGCAGCAGCAGGGAGTGTAAAAGAGCACACAGGCTGCTGACGCTAATGTGAGCAGATAAGAGGTAACGCTCCAAATGAGGTCAGCACTGGTTGGAAGGTTGATGATGGTCCTGTCTGATGGTCTTCTCCGCTCACCTTGCCTGCCGGCGCTACTGCTCGAAACTTGTCCATTAGCTTAGCTAATCAGTGTCATCACTTTTTTTCTCTGTGTTTCAAGAAATGACCAGATGGAAACAACCCAATAATCAGTTCCTCCTGGTTTTCACAGGGTTTATTTTATTTTCGCGGCCAGAAACGCCTAAATTGTTTTGTCAAAAGTTGCGATGTTTTGAGGCCTTTTTTTTTTTTTTCCCCAATATCATTGAACCAACTAGGGTTGTCCCAATACCAAAATACTGGTATTTAGATACTTTTTGGTACTCTTCTTAATAAAGGGTACCACAAAAAATGCCATTATTGGCTTTATTTGAACCAAAAATCTTACGGTACAATAAACATCTGTTTATTATTGCAATCAAAGAACATTTTTTTCCTTAAATAAAATAGTGAACATACGAGACATTTTGCCTTTTAGTAGTAAGTAAACAAACACAGGATCCCTTATTTGTCTGCTGACGTATGCAGTAACATATTGTGTCATTTGTCATTCTATTATTTTGTCAACATTATGAGGGACAAGCTGTAAAAATTTATTATAAATCCACTTCAATCAATAAATCAATCAATGTTTACTTATATAGCCCTAAATCACTAGTGTCTCAAAGGGCTGCACAAACCACAACACAAACCACTACGATATCCTCGGTAGGCCCACATCAGGGCAAGGAAAACTCACACCCAGTGGAACATCGGTGACAATGATGACTATGAGAACCTTGGAGAGGACGAAAGCAATGGATGTCGAGCGGGTCTAACATGATACTGTGAAAGTTCAATCCATAGTGGATCCAACACAGCTGCGAGAGTCCAGTCTAAAGCGGATCCAACACAGCAGCGAGAGTCCCGTCCACAGCGGAGCCAGCAGGAAACCATCCCAAGCGGAGGCGGATCAGCAGCGCAGAGATGTCCCCAACCGATACACAGGAGAGCGGTCCATCCTGGGTCCTGACTCTGGACAGCCAGTACGTCATCCATGGCCTTCGGACCGGACCCCCTCCACAAGGGAGAGTGGAACATAGGAGTAAAAGAAAAGAAACGGCAGATCAACTGGTCTAAAAGGGAGTCTATTTAAAGGCTAGAGTATACAAATGAGTTTTAAGGTGAGACTTAAATGCTTCTACTGAGTTGGCATCTCAAACTTTTACCGGGAGGGCATTCCAGAGTACTGGAGCCCAAATGGAAAACGCTCTATAGCCCGCAGACTTTTTTGGGGTTGGCATGTATGTCCTGCGTACGTTATCTACTTCTGTTGTTGACTATTTTCTTCATGCGGTATTGGCGTGGAAATGGTTGCCTCTGCATTTTGTTGGTGTGGCACCGAACGGAGATGTTGACATGCAGAGTTTCAAGCACTCTTCATTCTCTAGCGGGTGACTTTTCAAATGATATTACATATTAGCAGTAATGCTACTTTTTGTAGAAACGCTTTCGCCCCACACTAGACAAATTACGGTTGTTCGACATATTCCCACTTGAAGCCAAACTACCGCCAGACAATGGATCCCCTGCTGTTTTTCTTGGGAATGAATTCTGCCTTCATTTGTTACCAGATTCGCAATTTCTTTCTCTCGTATTACCACTCGCACCACAGCTAACGTTACCCATGCTGCTACCTCTCTGCTCCGCGAGGGCGTACACGTATGTGACGTTTGTGACAAGGTGCGCTTGTTTTATGTCTCTGTGAGAAGGAGAGACAGGAATGAGTGAGAAGAGCCTGTAGTGTAATGCCCGCAGCTAAAAGCAACTGCGTGAGAACGTATACTCGAATATCACAATTTAGTCATTTTCTATATCGCACAGAGACAAACCTGCGATATATCGAGTATATCGATATATCGCCCGGCCCTACGAGATTGATTTGTCAATTTGCGTGAATTAGTGCGATCAAGACATCCCAAATTCATTGAAGTATTTAATTAATGTTGGAGATGCTATCAGATGAGCAAAAATCCCAAGACAGTAATCATCGTATTGCGCTATGTTACCCTTGGACTGTGTCTTTCTAAAGATTTCTTAGCCCGTCTCTCATTTGACCCATGACCTTTTGATTATCTTTTTCCAAGGTGTTTTCCCCCCTCGGCGTGGTATCATGCTGGTGTGTTTAATCCGAGCGTAGAGTCGAATCAGCCCCAGGGCCACTTGATGTGCTATGACTCGATTTTGGAGCGTCTCCAGCTGTCTGCGAGCATTAAAAGCTTCTCTTGTTTAATGGCACTGGTCATTTGACTTCAGGCTGCCTTTTGAGTTAGCGCACAGAACGGCGGGCGATAGGCGGAAAACGTCCAAAACACCATAAAACAAATGCTACAAATACAAATAAAACCAAGCACAAACCCCAAAAGCGCCTACAAGTGCTGAACATTCAGGGAACAAAATGAAAGTTATCCAGGCTTAAAAACACTTAAAAATTGTGGATAGCTAGGTTATGCTACAATAAATGTAGCTTTACCACACTGAACCTAACCACCAGAGAAATGTAACAATAAAGCGGTCGCATTATACAAAACCTATTCCGAACACATTTTGTGTTGGGGTTGGTTGTTACACACTTGTTAGCCTTGATTTTAGCCAAAAAAGAAAAATCAATTAGTGGTTGATTGTCATGTGTATGATAGTTTAAATCAGGGGTCACCAACCTTTTTGAAACCAAGAGCTACTTCTTGGGTACTGATTAATGCGAAGGGCTACCAGTTTGATACACACTTAAATAAATTGCCAGAAATAGCCAATTTGCTCAATTTACCTTTAACTCTATGTTATTATTAATAACTAATGATAGTTATCTTTGTGGAAACACTGATCATCTTAATGATTTCTCACAATAAATATATATTTTTGATGACATGTTTTAAATAGGTTAAAATCCAATCTGCACTTTGGTAGAATACATAACAAATTGGACCAAGCTATATTTCTAACAAAGACAAATCATTATTTCTTCTAGATTTTCCAGAACAATTTTTTTAAAAGAAATTCAAAAGACTTTGAAATGAGACTTAAATTATTTGATTCTACATATTTTCTTGATTTGCCAGAATATTTTTTTTTAATTTTAATCATAATAAGTTTGAAGAAATATTTCACAAATATTTTTCGTCGAAAAAAACAGAAGCTAAAATGAAGAAATTAAATTAACATTTATTTATTATTCTTTACAATAAAAATAAAGAAATACTTGAACATTGATTTAAATTGTCAGGAAAGAAGAGGAAGGAATTTAAAAGGTAAAAAGGTATACCGTATTCCTTGAATAGCCGCCGGGGCGCTAATTAATTTAAAACCTCTTCTCACTCCTGCGCTTATTCAAGGCATGCGGTAAAACAAAGCAGGCGCTAATAATTTTAAAACCTCTTCTCACCCCTGCACCTACCTTTGGCATGCTGTATAATATTGAGTGTGATTAAAAAAATTATAATAATAATAAATTTTTCTGCGGCCGTGGCCCGATAGTTGGGGACCACTCTTCAACAACATGTCATCGCCCACCTTTACACCATGCTATCTGCGTGCCGGTAGGATGCATGAATTTCGCTGCTTTTCATATGAGATTGCAATGCATACTTGGTAACAGCCATATCTTTTACACTGATAGTTGTGATATAAACAACTTTAACACTCTTACTAATATGCGCCACACTCTGTGAACCCTAACCAAACAAGAATAACAAACACATGTCTGGAGAACATTGGCTCTGTAACACATTATAAACGCAACATAAGAATTACCCAGAATTCCAATGCATCCATGACTCTTGGCTATATTATACACGCGCCCCCAACCCTGCCCACCTCAACCGACGCACGGAGGGAGGGGGGGGTTTGGTGCTAAATAAACGTTTGGGAACTGAGGAAACTAATTGTTGAAGCTTTGAAAGTGGAATTTTTTCCCATTCTTGTTTTATGTAGAGCTTCAGCCGTTCAACAGTCCGGGTTCTCCGCTGTCTTATTTTACGCTTCATAATGCGCCACACATTTTCAAAAGAAGACTGGTTTTGACTGCAGGCAGGCCAGGAAAGCACCCGCACTCTTTTTTTTACGAATGTGGTTTGGCATTGTCTTGCTGAAATAAGCAGGGGCGTCCATGAAAAAGACGGCGCTGAGATGGCAGCATATCTTGTCCCAAAACCTGTATGTACCTTTCAGCATTAATGGTGCCTTCACAGATGTGTAAGTTACCCAGGCCTTGGGCACTAATGCACCCCCATACCATCACAGATGCTGGCTTTTGAACTTTGCGTCGATAACTGTCTGGATGGTTGGCTTCCCCTTTGGTCAGGATGACACAATGTCTAATATTTCCAAAAACAATTTTAAATGTGGACTCGTCAGACCACAGAACACTTTTCCACTTTGTATCAGTCCATCTTAGATGATCTCGGGCCCAGAGAAGCCAGCGGCGTTTCTGGATGTTGTTGATAAATGGCCTCCGCTTTGAATAGTAGAGCTTTAACTTGCACTTACAGATGTAGCGACAAACTGTATTTATTGACAGTGGTTTTCTGAAGTGTTCCTGAGCCCATGTGGTGATATCCTTTTGAGATTGATGTCGGTTTTTGATACAGTGCCGTCTGAGGGATCAAAGGTCACGGTCATTCAATGTTGGTTCCCGGATCTGCCGCTTACGTGGAGTGATTTCTCCAGATTCTCTGAACCTTTTGATGATATTATGGACCGTAGATGTTGAAATCCCTAAATTTCTTGCAATTGCACTTTGAAAAACGTTGTTCTTAAACTGTTTGACTATTTGGTCACGCAGTTGTGGACAAAGGGGTGTACCTCGCCCCATCCTTTCTTGTGAAAGACTGAGCATTTTTTGGGAAGCTGTTTTTATACCCAATCATGGCACCCACCTGTTCCCAATTAGCCTGCACACCTGTGGGATGTTCCAAATAAGTGTTTGATGAGCATTCCTTAACTTTATCAGTATTTATTGCCACCTTCCCCAACTTCTTAGTCACGTGTTGCTGGTATCAAATCCTAAAGTTAATGATTATTTGCACACACAAAAAAAATGTTTATCAGTTTGAACATCAAATATTAAAGTTAATAATGATTGTCACACACACACTAGGTGTGGTGAAATGATTCCCTGCATTTGACCCATCCCCTTGATCACCCCCTGGGAAGTGAGGGGAGCAGTGGGCAGCAGCGGTGCCGCGCCCGGGAATCACTTATAATAAATAATAAATGGGTGGTACTTGTATAGCGTTTTTCTACCTTCAAGGTACTCAAAGCGCTTTGACACTACTTCCACATTTACCCATTCACACACACATTCTCACACTGATGGAGGGAGCTGCCATGCAAGGCGCAAACCAGCACCCATCAGGAGCAAGGGTGAAGTGTCTTGCTCAAGGACACAACGGACGTGACGAGGTTAGTACTAGGTTGGGGATTGAACCAGGGACCCTCGGGTTGCGCACGGCCACTCTCCCACTGATTTAACCCCCAATTCCAACCCTTGATGCTGAGTGCCAAGCAGGGAGGCATTGTGTGTCATTTACATGATGCCTTTATCTCTATTTTTACATTTTGATAGAGTTTTTATTTTTTTTAAAGCGATGTACATTTATATGTGAATGTAGATAATGTATCGGGACGGATCAATTAAGAGTTTGCGTTAATTCCTATATGTCATATAGCATGGGTGTCAAACTCTGGCCCGCAGGCCAAATTTGGCCCGCCACGTAATTTATTTTGGCCCTTGAGACAATATTAAATTAACATTAGAGCTGGCCCGCCGGTATTATACAGCGGCGGTGCATTCACCGCTAATTCTAATACTTGCCAACCCTCACGATTTTCCCAAGAAACTCCTGAATTTCAGTGACCCCCCCTCTCCCCCCGAAAATCTACCGGGGCAACCATTCTCTTGAATTTCTCCCGATTTCCACTCAGACAACAATATCGGCGGCGTGTTTTAAAGGTACTGCTTTTAGCGGCCTCTACAACCTGTTGTCATGTCGGCTTTTCTGCCATACAAACAGCGTGCCGGCCCAGTCACATAATATATGCGGATTCTACACACAAAGTGAATGCAAAGCATACTTGGTCAACAGCCATACAGGTCACACTGAGGGTGGCCGTATAAACAACTTTAACACTGTTACAAATATGCACCACACTGTGAACCCACACCAAACAAGAATGACAAACACAATTCGGGAGAACATCCGCACTGTAACACAACATCAACACAACAGAACAAATACCCAGAACCCCTTGCAGCACTAACTCTTTCGGGACACTACAATATACACCCCCGCTACCAACAAAACTTGATTTTGCATGTCACTATAAAGTTATATAAGCCTTGCTTGATCAATATTCAATGCAAAACTTGTTTGGGTCCCTATTAAAAGGTTAAGTTGTCCAACTTTGGCCCGCGGCTTTGATCAGTTTAGAACAGGAGTAGGGAACCTATGGCTCGCGAGCCAGATGTGGCTCTTTTGATGACTGCATCTGGCTCTTGGATAAATATGAGCTGACTTTAACACGATAAGTAATGAATAGTTCCACTTATAATCACAGTGTTAAAAATAAGGTTCAAAATATAAAACATTCTTGTGCATTTTTAATCCATCCATCCGTTTTTTTTGTACCGCACCTGTTCAAGAAGCTGCGTTAATGGTGAGAAGTTACTTATTTATTATTGGTTCGTGTGGGGCTTGCCCTCCTGGGGGTTCTTCAGACCACCAAGCACCGACACGAGAGCCTGTTTCAGGTTTTTCTTTCAATAAGTCTCTTAGTTGCTTTCCAGTAATTGTCTTTTTCTCTTCCGTTCTCGCTCACACTCTGGCTCCAGCCCCAACCCCGTCTCTCCTCCTGGCTGCTGCTTATAACAGAGCGACAGGCGATTAGATAACAAGGCCCAGGTGGGCCGTCTACGCACCTGTCGCTGATTTCGAGGCCGGTCCTGGCAACTCCCTGCTTCGCTGCAGGCCCGCAGGCCACGCCCCCTCCACAGTTAGCTTCAGAATAACAATGTTATGACAAAGAATAAGACACCTATTATACTCTAGTAATGTTGGTCTTCCTTAAAAATGCACACGTTTTGTCGTGTTCAGTGTTAAAAAAAATAACTATATGGCTCTTACGGAAATACATTTTAAAATATTTGGATTCTTGGCTCCCTCAGCCAAAAAGGTTCCCAACCCCTTGTTTAGAATTTTGTCCCACTCTGTATTTGAGTTTGACACCCTTGTCATATAGGAATTAACTGTACCCAATAAAACATTAACAAAATGATGTGTTACATTAATGGTTTTTGAAGTGACACCTTAGTGACATGAAAAAAAAACACAATTCATGTAAAAAAAACCCTGTTTACTTTTTGATATCAAAATAAAACACAAAACAGTTCGACTAATGAAGATGTAGTCTAATAAACAAGCTTTGTCCAGGGTGTACCCCACCTACCGCCCGAATGCAACTGAGATAGGCTCCAGCGACCCCCCAAAAAAGGGACAAGTGGTAGAAAATGGATGGACGGATGTTCTTCTCCAACGCCTCCTAGTGGTTCAGTACAACAGTTTGGCCAACAACAACAAAAAACAACCCGGAGTGATACCTCTCACATCGAATAAACAATCTTCACCGCCTGCGTTTAATTGGATTGTATTGATGTTATTTGAACACTGATAGTTTGCGGTTAAATAAAGGAGGAGGGAGCATCCCAGGAAACAAAGTAAAGACTTTATAAACAAGTTGTGACAATGTTCACAACGCATCGCCTGCTGCAAAACATCAAATAGTTTTTTCCTTCGCTGTGTACTTTTAGTGTGTGTCTCCAATATTGTCCACACCGGTCTCCATCTCATCACAGCAGTGCGCTCTTGAACACACGGTGGGAAGCGAGGGAAAATGACAATAAACCAAGTGCGTGGCTCCGTTTACTCCGAGGGGAAATCTACGCCGCTAGTGTGCATGCACATTGACTTTATTTTGCTGAAAATGTATTAAAAAAGGAAGGTTTTTGTTATGGTTTGCAAGGGGAGTTGACGGCAGACTGACACCAGAGGGTTATAAAGTACAATAATTGTATATATATAGTCAATGTATATATAATAATACCAAACAATACTACTAAATAAACTAAGGAAATGGAGTGTGTCAAACCCAAGTGCGAATGTGTGTTACTATGTTGTGTAGATTAACTGAAGTGTGTGTTACCAAGTGTTGACGAGAGCGAAGGAACGAGGCAGTCCATGGGGTAGGCAGGGGATCAGGGGCGAGAGAGAGGCGTCTGAGTCCAGGGGCGAGCAAAGAGTCGAGGAATGAGGGAGGCAGTCAGAGGACAGAAGGAGATACGGGGAAACGTGAGACGCACAGCTCACTCACCAGACGACAGAAGGTACTGCGTGGACACGGGAGAAGACAAGGGGACAAGTCAAGCCACGAAGAGAAAAACAAGAATAGAGCCTAAAGCAGTCGCTTACGGTATATCCATGAAAACTAAGTCCCCTCGCTGTTCCCTTTATTCAGCTCGCCCTCATCAGTCCCAGGTGTGCAGATTGACTGATCGTCTGCAGGCTTGAAGCTGCGTGGGCGTGCTGCACTCAGCGGGGGCGTGTCCGAGCACGCTGTCAGCGGCTCCTCCGGGTGGATCCGTAGAGGAGGGAGACGCAGACTGCGCGTGCGCCGGAACAGTTTTTCGGTAATTAAAAAATGTTACGGTATTACTAACCGTCGGGAATTATCGCAAATTATCATTATACCATTACAACTCTAGTCAATTAACGAGTAAAAAAAGTGAAAGGCTGTCACGGCATGTTCTTGCCGCAAATGTTGGTCAATTTTTTGACTATTACGGCAAATGACTAGGGCGGTCGCCGCAAACGCCGCGGTTAAATCCGAGCGCTGCTTCAGTCCATCTTAGATCAGCTCGGGCCCAGCAAAGCCAGCGGCGCTTTTGGGTGTTGTTGATAACTGGTTTTCGCTTTGCATAGTAGAGTTATAAGTTGCACTTACAGATATAACAACAAACTTTCTGACAGTGGTTTTCAGAAGTGTTCCTAAGCCCAGGTGGTGATATCCTTTACACACTGATGTCACTTTTTGATGCTGTACTGCCTGAGGATGATAATGTGGGATTGTGAATAAACTTGAAACAAGGGATCAAAGGTCTGTATTATCATATCATCGCTTACGTGCAGCGATATCTCCAGATTCTCTAAAACCTTTTTATGATATTACGGACCGTAGAAGGTGAAATCTCTAAATTGAGAAATGTTGTTCTTAAACTATTGGACAATTTGCTCTCGCAATTTGTTCACAAAGTGGTGACCCTCGCCCCATCCTTGTTTGTGAATGACTGAGCATTTCATGGAAGTTGCTTTTATACACAATCATGGCACCCACCTGTTGCCAATTAGCCTATTCACCTGTGGGATGTTCCAAATAAGTGTTTGATGAGCATTCCTCAACTTTCTCAGTCTTTTTTGCCACTTGTCCCGGCTCTTTTGAAACATGTTGCGGGCATCAAATTCCAAAGGAGCAATTATTTGCAAAAAATAACAAAGTTTTCCAGTTCGAACGTGTTTGCAGTCTGTTCAATTGAATATAAGTTGAAAAGGGTTTGCAAATCCTTTTTTTTATTTACCACTTACACATCGTGCCAACTTCACTGCTTTTGGGGTTTGTACATTTTACATCAATAAATTGATCAATCAATGTTTATTTATATAGCACTAAATCACAAATGTCTCAAAGGACTGTACAAACCACTACGACATCAACATCCTCGGTAGGCCCACATAAGGGCAAGGAGAACTCACACCCAGTTTGACGTCAGTGACAATGATGACTATGAGAAACCTTGGAGAGGACCTCAAATGTGGGCAACCCCCCTCTAGGGGACCGAAAGCAATGGATGTCGAGCGGGTCTAACGTGATACTGTGAAAGTTCAATCCATAGTGGCTCCAACACAGCCGCAAGAGTTCAGTTCAAAGCGGATTCAAGACAGCAGCGAGAGTCCCGTCCACAGGAAACCATCCCAAGCGGAGTCGGTCAGCATCGTAGAGATGTCCCCAACCGACACATAGGCGAGCGGTCCATCCTGGGTCCCGACTCTGGACAGCCAGTACTTCATCCATGGTCATCGGACCGGACCCCCTCCACAAGAGAGGGGGGGACAGAGGAGAAAAATAAAAGAAGTGGCAGATCAACTGGTCTAAAAAGGAGGTCTATTTAAAGGCTAGAGTATACAAATGAGTTTTAAGGTGAGACTTAAATGCTTCTACTGAGGTAGCATCTCAAACTGTTACCGGGAAGGCATTCCAGAGTACTGGAGCCCGATCGGAAAACGCTATATAGCCTGCAGACTTTTTTTGGGCTTTAGGAATCACTAATAAGCCGGAGTCTTTTGAACGCGGATTTCTTGCCGGGACATATGGTACAATACAATCGGCAAGATAGGATGGAGCTAGAGGGAGCTTTTTATTTATTTATTTTTATTTTATTTTATTTAAATGGGTTGTACTTGTATAGCGCTTTTCTACCTTCAAGGTACTCAAAGCGCTTTGACACTACTTCCACATTTACCCATTCACACACTCATTCACACACTGATGGAGGGAGCTGCCATGCAAGGCGCCAACCAGCACCCATCAGGAGCAAGAGTGAAGTATCTTGCTCAGGACACAACGGACGTGACGAGGTTGGTACTAGGTGGGATTTGAACCAGGGCCCCTCGGGTTGCGCACAGCCACTCTCCCACTGCGCCACGCCGTCCCAAGATGGCGCTGCTGTGTGGCAGTAGCTCTGTGCTCTTGTGTCATCCTTTTGTGTTTCCCTCTTGTTTTCATGTGTTATTATATTTTTTTGCCTTTTGGTCCGGGACCCTATGGGACTGTGTGACAAGGGGTGGCACTTTCGTGACCTCTGCGGGGCTTTTTTGTGGACTTCTGGATCTGCCTCCTGGGAGCCTACAGGCCATGGAGACCAGCTGCTGGGTCTCTGCCACACCAGAGTCAGTTTGGAGAGACTGGAGGAGTTGCGAATGAAGAGACAGGACTGCAGAGATGGCACTGAGCGCCGGTGAGCAGGTGTCGGACACCTCGGTCTCTTTGGACGGATCCTCGCTCATCCATGCGGACTGGACGCTGGCCGAGAGTTGGTTGGCAACCGAGAGTGGAGTCGGCTCGCTTGGTTGCTTTGTTGGGTCTGCTTCTGTCTCTGGCAATGCCCCCCCCACCCCAGCGGACGATGGCGTGGAACACCGCAGAGGCCACCACAGTGTATATGTTTCTTTTACTTTTTATTCATAGCTGTATGTAGAAGTGGCTGCTTGCATCCGCTGATTTAATGTCTTTCATGTCCTTTGTGTTCTTTGATGTTTCCCTCTTCAATCAATCAATCAATCAATGTTTACTTATATAGCCCTAAATCACTAGTGTCTCAAAGGGCTGCACAAACCACAACACAAACCACTACCACATCCTCGGTAGGCCCACATAAGGGCAAGGAAAAGTCACACCCAGTGGGACGTCGGTGACAATGATGACTATGAGAACCTTGGAGAGGAGGAAAGCAATGGATGTCGAGCGGGTCTAAAATGATACTGTGAAAGTTAAATCCATGTTGGATCCAACATAGTCGCGAGAGTCCAGTCCAAAGCGGATCCAACACAGCAGCGAGAGTCCCGTTCACAGCGGAGCCAGCAGGAAACCATCCCAAGCGGAGGCGGATCAGCAGCGCAGAGATGTCCCCAGCCGATACACAGGCGAGCACTACATGGCCACCGGATCGGACCCCCTCCACAAGGGAGAGTGGGACATAGGAAAAAAACAAAACAAACGGCAGATCAACTGGTCTAAAAAGGGAGTCTATTTAAAGGCTAGAGTATACAAATTAGTTTTAAGGTGAGACTTAAATGCTTCTACTGACGTGGCATCTCGAACTGTTACTGGGAGGGCATTCCAGAGTACTGGAGCCCGAAATGAAAACGCTCTATAGCCCGCAGACTTTTTTTGGGCTTTGGGAATCACTAATAAGCCGGAGTCCTCTGAACGCAGATTTCTTGCCGGGACATATGGTACAATACAATCGGCAAGATAGGATGGAGCTAGACCGTGTGGTATTTTATACGTAAGTAGTAAAACCTTAAGTGCACAGGAAGCCAGTGCAGGCGTAATATGATCAAACTTTCTTGTTCTTGTCAAAAGTCTAGCAGCCGCATTTTGTACCAACTGTAATCTTTTAATGCTAGACATGGCTTACACACATGTGAGAGGGATGTGTACTATGGCTATGAGTTGTTGTTGGGGTTTTTTTCCCTTGCTCTCAGTCTGAACCCCCTCTCCAGGGCCCAGGCTTAGACCAATTTTTTTTATTTTATTTTATTTTATTTCATTTTAATCTTTTTTTTTCCTCCCATTCCCCCCCTCTTGTTTACCTGTATCTCACCTTTTTTGTAAGGGGCGCTGGAAAACGGCAGACCCGTCAGCGATCCTGTTCTGTCTCCCTGTAATGTTTGTCTGATCTTGAATGGGATTGTGCTGAAAATTTTAATTTTCCTGAAGGAACTCTCCTGAAGGAATAAATAAAGTACTATCTAATCTAATCTAATCTAATCTAGACCGTGTAGTATTTTATACGTAAGTAGTAAAACCTTAAAGTCACATCTTAAGTGCACAGGAAGCCAGTGCAGGTGAGCCAGTAGAGGCGTAATTGTTATGATTATATATATCTATATATATATAGTTCAAGGGTGGACCCCGAGATGCAGAGAATGGAGGCAAGGTTAGCGATAGTGACAAAATAAAATATTTAATAAGTCAAAATGATAACTAAGGAAGATGGGCCAAACCTGCACACCATGGGAAATATAACAAAGGTAGTCTCTCTCAGAGGCTGGCAGGGATAAAGCCAGGACGCACACAGCGTGGCAAAACTAGTCCTCAAAACAAGGAGGCTAGACAAAAACAAAAACACAACGAGGTCAAAATACATGAATATACGAGAGAAACATACCAGGGTAGCTGAATGCGAGAGGAACATGTCAGAGTGGAGTTCAGGAACAATAGTCGGCAGGGACCAGCTGGCGGTGAAGCGCTTAAATACTACCGGGACGTGATTGGCAGCAGGTGTGCCCAGTGAGGCCCAATAGACTGGGGAAAAAGACTGAAAAACCAGATGAGGAGGCAGGGAGAATACAACAAACACAACAGTAATGTGATCAAACTTTCTTGTTCTTGTCAAAAGTCTAGCAGCCGCATTTTGTACCAACTGCAATCTTTTAATGCTAGACATGGGGAGACCCGAAAAGAATACGTTACAGCAGGGGCGCTCACACTTTTTCTGCAGGCGAGCTACTTTTCAATTGACCAAGTCGAGGAGATCTACCTCATTCCTATTTATAATTTATATTTATTTATTTATGAAAGAGACATTTTTGTTAACAAGTTAATGGTGTTTAATGATAATACAAGCATGTTTAACACACAAAGATTCCTTTCTTTCATGAAGACAAGAATGTAAGTTGGTGTATTTGATTCTGATGACTTGCATTGATTGGAATCAGACAGTGGTGCTGATAACGTCCGCATTTTCAAATGGAGGAAAAAAAAAGTCCTCCTTTCTGTCCAATACCACATGAAAGTGGTTGGATTTGGCATCTCATTTGTCCAACTTGCATACTCGTTTTTAAACACTTTGTTATGAGAGTAGCATATGTGTGTGGCCCTTTAATGTCTGGCAGCAGGTGAGTGACGTCAGTGAGTGTGCGGGTGGGCAAGCAAGTGAGAAAGCGGTCGCTGAGGGCGGGGGAGAAATACATTGGCATCAAACTCCGTAGCTTGCTAGCTTGTGCACGCTAGCTTTCTGAGACTCTTATTTTGTTAGCACAGGCAGGATGAAACAGGTCTTTTATGGTGAAGACGGGAACTGTGCAGTCGGTCTTTAGAGTTTTGACAGTAGGTACGGAGTCTCTAGAAATAAAATGTGTTTCTCCGCGTCCGCCCTGTTAGTGATTTTTTTCTTAAATATGAGCTCGCAGCAGCCAGCGTCATCTCACAAGATCCTCGGGTGCCGAGAATGTCAAACAACTGACGAAAGTGAAGTCTTGGTATGATTGATGATTGCTCATTTTTATGTCTATTTTTTAATGCCTGGCTTGAGATCGACTGACACACCCTCCGAGATCGACCAGTCGATCGCGATCGACGTAATGCCCACCCCTGCGTTACAGTAATCGAGACGAGACATCCTCACTGTTTGGGTATGGTTTAGCCAGAAAACAAAAAAAGAGATTCTGGATCACGTTAATTTCAATCGGATAACTTCTTCGTTTGTTCACCTGCAAGCTCAAGTCCATGCAAAACTACTTGGGGGTAAACTTGGCGCACCGAATGAATTCGTGAAAACTAAGCTGACATTTTTGTTGATTTCAAACAAAAAACCGAACGGACGAACGATAATGGGGTTGTTTCACCGTGATTTATCATTAATAGCGTTAACATTTTCTCCTTTCTACGTCACTAGCTCTTTCATGCTTGTTTATGTGGCGCTTTCATTGCTTTCATTTCTCATGGCGTATTTTAGCACCTTCAAAGTGCTTCTCCCTGTCAACGCCGTAATCCAAACAGACAGCACATGTGAGACGGTGGCAAGGTTTTATGTGCCTTCAGAAATGTCACAACGCATCGCTTTCGGTCAAACACACACACACACACACACACACACACATGGCAGCAGTACACCAGAATGGACGTTAGTTATGTTTCTTTTAGGCTTGAGCTCATCCTGCTGTCACCCCATGAGATGAAATGTCAACAGAAAGTGTTTGACAAATATAAGATTGAAGACGGAAGATAAAAATCCTCTAAATTCCAACACCGCTGGTCGATTAAAACGCTTCTTCTCTCAATTCTGCCTGACCTTCAGAGTTTGAATAGCTGCGATATTTCAGCTTTGTCGTCCTTCCGCGGCGGCGGGACTGATCTACCATGACAAATGAAGTCATTCGTATTCAGTTGTAACTATAAAATGGGCTTGGTTGTCACTCTTATCATATCTGGCAGATATGATAAGAGATGTCTCTCAAATTCCGGTTTGGAAATTTACGACATTAGAATCAGAGCTCACCGACGTAGTCTTCTCTGGAGTGAGACTTCGTAAGAAGACTTCTTTGTTTTTCACTCAAAATGATAAATATGCAGCTTTTCAGGATCTGTCTCGTAGGATTTTATGCAATCCTTTTACCCCGCTCGTGAACAAGACTCGGAGGTACTTGAACTCCTCCACTTGGGGCAGGGTCTCCTCCCCAACCCGGAGATGGCACTCCAACCTTTTTCGGGCGAGAACCATGGACTCGGACTTGGAGGTGCTGATTCTCATCCCAGTCGCTTCAATTGTTCACGAGCGAGGGAAGAGGGGATCTTGAGATTGACAGGTGGCGTCTTAAGTAATGCGGACGCTGTACCGATCCGTTGTGATGAAGAAGGAGCTGAGCCGGAAGGCAAAGCTCTCAATTTACCGGTCGATCTACGTTCCCATCCTCACATATAATCATGAGCTTTGGGTTTTGACCGAAAGGACAAGATCTCGGGTACAAGCGGCCGAAATTAGTTTCCTCCACCAGGGTCGCGGGGCTCTCCCTTAGAGATAGGGTAAGAAACTCTGCCATCCGGGAGGAGTTTAAAGTAAAGCCGCTGCTCCTCCACATCGAGAAGAGCCAGATGAGGTGGTTCGGGCATCTGGTCAGGATGCCACCCGAACGCCTCTCTAGGGAGGTGTTTCGGGCTCGTCCGACCGGTAAGAGGCTACGGGGAAGACCCAGGACACGTTGGGAAGACTATGTCTCCCGGCTGGCCTGGGAACGCCTCGGGATCTCCCGGTAAGAGCTGGACGAAGTGGCTGGGGAGAGGGAAGTCTGGGCTTCCCTGCTTAGGCTGCTGCCCCCGCGACCCGACCTCAGATAAGCGGAAGAAGGATGGATGGATGGCATTTTACCCCGCCTTCTGCCCGAACGCAGCTGAGATAGGCTCCAGCACCCCTCGCCACCCCAAAAGGGACAACCGGTAGAAAAATGGATGGATTTTACAACACAATTTTACCCTTAAAATGCGTGAACGGATGCCAGCAAGACATTTCAGCAGGGATGGATAGGATAACCCTTTCCAAATGGGCACAAGACATTGAAACAAGGTTGAGAACTTGTTGAATTAAGTCCTGACATTGAGCAATTTAGGGGCTTCACGGTGGAAGAGGGGTTAGTGCGTCTGCCTCACAATACGAAGGTCCTGCAGTCTTGGGTTCAATCCCAGGCTCGGCGTCTTTCTGTGTGGAGTTTGCATGTTCTCCCCGTGAATGCGTGGGTTCCTTCCGGGTACTCCGGCTTCCTCCCACTTCCAAAGACATGCACCTGGGGATAGGTTGATTGGCAACACTAAATTAATTGGCCCTAGTGTGTGAATGTTGTCTGTCTATCTGTGTTGGCCCTGTGATGTCCAGGGTGTAAACCGCCTTCCGCCCGATTGTAGCTGAGATAGGCGCCAGCGCCCCCCGCAACCCCAAAAGGGAATAAGCAGTAGAAAATGGATAGATGGAGAGCATTGAGCAATTTAAACCTAAGGTTGAAACAACATGCTTTTTGACGACGTTTAATCAACGTTGGGTTGTGACGTTTTATTTGACCATTGAATTTTGGTCATTTCCACTCATCGATCCATTTTCTACCGCTTGTCCCTCTCGGGTTTTCATAAGCAATATACTAGAACACAAATATAATCTGGAAACAACACGCTTTTTAAATACGTTTATGGGTTCTGACGTTGGTTTGACCAGTTTTCTAAAAATGTAATTACTTACGGAATTACTCTTTGATAAATGTAATTAATTACTAAAAAATGTAATTATCACTTTAAAAAAATATAAAATATCTGGCATATGCAGTTGAAAAGTTCTATAAGAGAGTACAGTGTTAAGTTAAAGTTGAAGTTAAAGTACCAATGACTGTCACACACACACACACTAGGTGTGGTGAAATTTGTCCTCTGTATTTGACCCATCCCCTTGTTCACCCCCTGGGAGGTGAGGGGAGCAGTGGGCAGCAGCGGTGCCACGCCTGGGAATCACTTAGGTCAGGGGTGTCAAACTCAAATACAGAGTGGGCCAAAATATAAAACTGAACGAAGCCGCGGGCCAAGGTTGAACAAATTAACCTTTTAATAGGGACCCAAATAAGTTTTGCATTGAACATTGAACAAGCAAGGCTTATATAACTTTATAGTGACAAATGCAAAATAATAATAATTGAAAAATATCAATGGCATATCAAATAAAATTATAGTAAAAATCGAATGCCTCTTTATTATTTGCAGCCCTCTGACGTAAAGATCAAAATAAACTTTTTCAACAGGCTAATAATAAAATAATAATGGATGAATCCAACATTCAAGCCTTGAAGTAGCAAAAAAAAGTGCATGAATAAAACGTTAATTATTGCTCAGTTTGCTACACTGATTTGCTTTAACACTGAATATGAAACAAGCAACGCGTATATAACTTAATAGTGCAAAATCAACTTTCAAAAAACAAACGAAAAAATATCAATGGCATGTTAAAGAAAAAAAAAATGAATGCCTTTTTTTTATTTGCAGCCTTCTGAGGTAAATATCAACATTAACTTTTTCCACAGGCTAATACATTTGAAAATAAAATTGTTGTTTTGTTGGTAGCGGGTGGTGTATTTTGTAGTGTCCCGGAAGAGTTAGTGCTGCGAGGGGTTCTGGGTATTTGTTCTGTTGTGTTACGGTGCGGACGTTCTTCCGAAATGTGTTTGTCATTCTTGTTTTGTGTGGGTTCACAGTGTGGCGCATATTTGTAACAGTGTTAAAGTTGTTTATACGGCCACCCTTAGTGTGAACTGTATGGCTGTTGACCAAGTATGCCTTGCATTCACTTGGGTGTGTGAAAAGCCACATGTATTACGTGACTCGGCCGGCACGCTGTTTGTAAGGAGGAAAAGCGGACGGGATGACAGGTTGTAGAGGACGCTGAAGGCAGTGCCTTTAAGGCACGCCCCCAATATTGTTGTCTGGGTGGAAATCGGGAGAAATTCGGGAGAATGGTTGCCCGGGAGATTTTCAAGAGCGCCACTGAAAAAACGGAAGTCTACCGGGAAAATAGGGAGGGTTGGGAAGTATGAGTATTAGCGGTGAATGCGGTGTTACAGCGGCACCGTCGCTGTATAATACTGGCGGGCCAGCTCTAATGTTAATTTGACACTGCCTCAAAGGCCAGATGAAATTACACGGGGGCCAGAGTTTGACACCCATGACTTAGGTGATTTAACCCCCAATTCCAAGCCTTAATGCTGACTGCCAAGCAGGGAGGTAATGGGTCTCATTTTCTGTAGTCTTTGGTATGACTCAGCCAGGGTTTAAACTCAGAACCTACCGATCTCAGGGTGGACACTCCAACCACTAGGCCACTGTGCGTTTGTGTGTGCTTTTAAAAGGCAAAGCTTGTTGCCTAGTGACATGCGACGTCATCGAGGGTTTCAGCAGAGCTGTGTTTGTTAGCTTTAGCAGTTAGCAGCGGCAGACTGCAGTTTTTCAGCTCTGACGCCTGCTCTTTTTAATCTTTTTGCGGAATTGTGTTACCTCCGGTCAATAAAGAGATTGAATGTCAGGTTCAAACACCGACAGGAATCCAACAGGATTCAATTTAGCTCATGAGGAGAGCGCGTGCACTTGTACAATGTTGTCCCGCCGCTCTGTGGAGGGAGCTCCACGCTTCCTCATTTCTTTGGACATTTCCTGATTACATAGCTGCAGCTGCTTCTAAGGGGAGGGGTTATAAACAGCTACTGCATTGGGTCATAAACAGTTCAAACAAAAAGGTGCTTGGAGCGGTGTTAGGTTTGCCCCCTCTCTGATTTCGGGTCTTTCCTGTGGCTGTCCAAAAGATCAAAGAAACCGACATCTCCATGTCGGATCCCATCGCACACAGTGGAGGTTTACAAGCGGTAGGGGCTTTTGCTTGATAAGATCAAAAGCTTTTGTCTTCTCGCTCGGCAACTTGAACTCATGGGAAAACAAGTTGTGTGATAACTTATATATAATTATTCTGACATTGAATGTGCTTTGATGGCCGTCATATCATATCTTCTTGTCAACTAATAGTGTATTGTTTGGGTGGCAAGTAAGTCACACTTGCTAACTGTCCCGATTTTCCCGGGAGACTCCCGAATTTCAGTGGCCCTCCCGAATATCTCCCGGGGCATCCGTTCTCCCGGATTTCTCCCGATTTCCACCCGGACTACAATATCGGGGGCATGCCTTAAACAGGGGTCACCAACGCGGTGCCTGCAGGCACCAGGTAGCCCGTAAGGACCAGATGAGTAGCCTGCTGGCCTGTTCTAAAAATAGCTCAAGTAGCAGCACTTACCAGTGAGCTGCCTTTATTTTTTAAATTGTATTTATTTACTAGCAAGCTGGTCTCGCTTTGCGCGACATTTTTAATTCTAAGAGAGACAAAACTCAAATAGAATTTGAAAATCCAAGAAAATATTTTAAAGTATTGGTCTTCACTTGTTTAAATAAATTAATTTATTTTTTTACTTTGCTTCTTAAAACTTTCAGAAAGACAATTTTAAAGAAAAAATACAACCTTAAAAATGATTTTAGGATTTTTAAACACATATACCTTTTTACCTTTTAAATTCCTTCCTCTTCTTTCCTGACAATTTAAATCAATGTTCAAGTATTTTTTTTTTTTGTATTGTAAAGAATAATAAATACATTTTAATTTCATTCTTCATTTTAGCTTCTGTTTTTTCGACGAAGAATATTTGTGAAATATTTCTTCAAACTTATGATTAAAATTCAAAAAATTATTCTGGCAAATCTAGAAAATCTGTACAATGAAATTTAAATCTTATTTCAAAGTCTTTTGAATTTCTTTTAACATTTTTGTTCTGGAAAATCTAGAAGAAATAATGATTTGTCTTTGTTAGAAATATAACTTGGTCCAATTTGTTATATATTCTAACAAAGTGCAAATTGGATTTTAACCTATTTAAAATATGTCATCAAAATTCTAAAAATAATCTGGATTAGGAAAAATGACTAATGATGTTCCATAAATTATTTTTTTAGTTTTTATAAAAACATTCGAATTAGCTAGTTTTTGTCTTAATTTTTTTCGGTTGAATTTTGAATTTTAAAGAGTCGAAATTGAAGATAAACTATGTTTCAAAATTAAATTTTCTTTTTTTTTCGTGTTTTCTCCTCTTTTAAACCGTTCAATTAAGTGTTTTTTTTCATCATTTATTCTCTACAAAAAAACCTTCCATAAAAGAAAAAAAAATGTACGACAGAATGACGGACAGAAATACCCATTTATATGTATATATGTAGATTTATTTATTAAAGGTAAATTGAGCAAATTGGCTATTTCTGGCAATTTATCAATCAGTACTCAAGAGGTAGCTCTTGGTTTCAAAAAGTTTGGGGATCCAGATTGTAGCCAAAAACTATTTGGGGTTGGTGGTCACATTCTCTTTGGGGTTAGTTGTCTTTTGTACTAAAGTTTAGAATGTTGTCAGCAAATTAGTTGTTACACAGTAGATCAATCATCAATCAATGTTTATCTATGTAGCCCTAAATCACAAATGTCTCAAAGGACGGTACAAACCATTACGACTACGACATCCTCGGAAGAACCCACAAAAGGGCAAGGAAAACTCACACCCAGTGGGCAGGGAGAATTCACATCCAGTGGGACGCCAGTGACAATGCTGACTATGAGAAACCTTGGAGAGGACCTCAGAAGTGGGCAACCCCCCCCCCCCCCCCCCCCCTCTAGGGGACTGAAAGCAATGGATGTCGAGCGGGTCTAACATGATACTGTGAAAGATAGACGTGAATGTCGCAAAAACATTACATATGAGGTTGGTTTTCTCATTTACTTTGTGTTCGGTTGTTACGTGTACTATAGATTACATTGTTAACTAGCTATCTGGTTGCTATGCGGTTGCTAAACTTGATGTATTGTTTTATTTAGTAATGTAGTAGAAGTAATATTGTACAAGTAATGTAGTAGTACTAATATTGTACACGTATTGTATTGTTAGTAATGTGGTAGTAGTAATATTGTACAAGTATTGTCTTGTTAGTATTGTAGTAGTAATAGTAATATTGTACAAGTATTGTCTTGTTAGTATTGTAGTAGTAGTAGTAATATTGTACAAGTATTGTCTTGTTAGTAGTGAAGTAGTAGAAATATTGTACACGTATTGCCTTGTTAGTAATGAAGTAGTAGCATTATTGTACAAGTAATGTCTTGTTAGTAATGTAGTAGTAGTAGTAATATTTTACAAGTATTGTCTTGTTAGTAATGTAGTAATAATAATATTGTACAAGTAATGTCTTGTTAGTAATGTAGTAGTAGTAATATTGTACAAAAATTGTTAGTAATGTAGTTGTAATAATTTTGTACAAGTAATGTCTTGTTAGTAATGTAGTAGTAATAATATTGTACAAAAATTGTTAGTAATGTAGTTGTAATAATTTTGTACAAGTAATGTCTTGTTAGTAATGTAGTAGTACTAATATTGTACATGTATCGTCTTGTTAGTAATGTGGTATTAGTAATATTGTACAAGTATTGTCTTGTTAGTAATGTGGTATTAGTAATATTGTACACGTATTGTCTTGTTAGTAATGTAGTAGTAGAAATATTGTACATATATTGCCTTGTTAGTTATGTGGTAGTTGTTACGGCTCAGACTCCTGCCAACGCCGCTCATCCGTCTGTGCGCACCTCAGGACACGCCCACGGTCACGCACATCCAGGGACGAGCCGCCGCCCTGCAGCAGCCGCCAGCTGCAATCATTCACCGGCAATCATCACACCTGCCGGTAAGGAAGGAACTGCCTTCATAAGCCTGGACAACCTTGCATGCCGGCGCCGGAGTTCAGTCTTCTGTTTGAGTACAGTAAGCCACGTCCTGCGTCATGTAATCCTGCTCTCGCTGTATTTGCCCATCCGTGTTTTCAGTGCGTGTTTTCTTGTGTCGTCCCCGCAGTACCCTCCGTCGTCTTTAAAGTGAGCTGTGCGTCTCACTTTTTCCCTGGATCTCCCTCTGGACTCTGACTGCCTCCCTCAATCCTTGACTTCCCCCGCTTGGACACGGACCTTGTCTCTTCGCTCCTGCTCTACGGACTTCCGTGTTACTTCGCTCTCCACAACATTTGGTAACCCACACCTCAGCTAATCACACATATTGCCTCACACCACATACACTTTTGGATCTTGTTCACACTCCATTTCCTTAGTTTATATTCTATTGTTTGATTATTATATATATAGTTTATATATTAAACATCTATAGCAGTGGTCCCCAACCACCGGGGTCCGTGGCCCGATTGGTACTGGGCCGCAGAAGAATTGTTTATAAAAAAACATGTATTTATTTATTTTTTAAATAAATCAACATAAAAAACACAATATACACTTACAAATAGTGCACCAACCACAAAAAACTCCCTTTTTCATGACAAAAACGTCCCTTTTTCATGACAAAGAAGAAAGAAAGAAAAAAAAAAGGACAACGCCCCCGGGCTGCGGGACAAATTATTAAGCGTTGACCGGTCCGCGGATACAAAAAGGTTGGGGACCACTGATCTATAGAGTTACATACACCCTCTAGTGTCTGTTGCCGTCACCTTCCCCTGTAAAACCATAACAGTAGTAGTAATATTGTAAAAGTATTGTCTTTTTAGTATTGTAATTGTAGTGATATTGTTCAAGTAATGTATTGTTAGTAATCTAGTGGTGTGAGTGTGAATGTTGTCTATCTGTGTTGGCCCTGCGATGAGGTGGCGACTTGTCCAGGGTGTACCCCGCCTTCCGCCCGATTGTAGCTGAGATAGGCGCCAGCACCCCCCGCGACCCCAAAAGGGAATAAGCGGTAGTAAATGGATGGATGGATAGTAATCTAGTGGTGGTATCGTACAACTAACGTCGATAAGAGCTATGATAACAGCAACCAAAGAAATGAAGTAATTTCGAAACTGCGCACATTTATCCATGAAATTATGGAGAAGCTGCAAAGGGTGTGATTGAGGGAGATGGTAAATTCTGTACGTTATTATTATTAATACATTACCTCGTAGATCTTCCGTCCTTTGTACTACATCGTATTACAATATTGGTTATCTTGAAGTTTGTTTTTCTATTCAAATGCATGTTAAAGGATAAAATTAGGCTGTTTTCTGGGCGCTGAGATTTTCATTCAGTTGATACATTCAACTGAGAATATTTGTTTGAGTATTTTGGATTACAATTTTTGTCACAGAACCAATTTTACTCCTAAGCCGAGGTACCGCGTACATTAACCAAGACACCCTACATTTTGCTGTTATAAACTATACGAAAAGTGTGGCGTACAAAAACCGAGGTTTGATTGTCGGTAGAAAAACTGCCATTTGCATCCTCTATTGTTAAGAATGAAAGGTAAAAAAGCTTTTAGAGTGCTTTGTTGGCTTGTGTTTGTGATACGTAGCGTGTAAAAGCAGTAATTATCCTTACAAGGATTACCACTTGTATGAATGTCAACGACCCCCATTGATGCATGGACGTGTCTTTCAGGTAGCAAACAATAGATTTAATGGTATTTCAAAAATCCATTACAGCGGTCCCTTGGTCTGTAACGAGACCCCCAGAGGCCCGTGATGCATAAGCATCTCATTAGCCACTGCTTGCCCAAGGCGTCCAACCACATTGCACAGTTCAGCAGCTCTGATAGCGCTAGCAGCGTTTTGGACTCCCTGTCAGGTGCAAGTTCCTCCAGACATATTTTGTCATTTGGACACTTTTTTTCACAGCTGTCATTGCCAGATTTGGTGCTCAGTTAGTCTATGGAGCAGTAAAACGACACTCTCATTTAATAATAGTGACATCTCCTTGTATGGAGGCCAAAATTACATTTTTCAAAGTGCACAAATTTTCACTATGTAAAAGCGCTTTGAGTCACTAGAGAAAAGCGCTATATAAATATCATTCACTTCACTTCACAAATGTTATATTGCTCCTGATAAACCCATACTGTGTCCTTTTGTCCTCTCCTTGTTCTAGTCAGCCTAATATTTGTGTCCAACAAAATGAAATGTATTTTAAATCCTGTGTATGTGGCACAATATGAACAAAACAACAAAAATCATAGTAAAAAACAGAGGGAAATGAAAAATATTGATCTTACCACACTCATGTCGTACCTTTTTGACTAATTAGAGGACAAATCAAGCTCGTTCAAATTAAGTCTTAGGGTCTTGAGTGAAATAATTACAGTACTAATTCAGCAACAAGTTTTAAAAAGCAGGACAGGCTTCATTAATACTGTGTTTCGTAATCATTGTTGGGCCACAAGCGCCTCCTAGAGGGCAGCCAAATAACGCATGTTTCTCATCTGTGGTCTGTCTGAATGGGCAGCAGCAGTACTCACTTGTAATACCCTTTTCCACCACTTGTGGCAGTAATGACAATATCAAGAAAGTTCTCTAGGGCAGTGGTCCCCAACCACCGGGCCGCGGCTCGATTGATACCGGGCCGCAAAATAATTTTATTTTATTTTATTTTATTTATTTATTTATTTATTTAAAATTATTAAATCAACATAAAAAACACAAGGTACACTTACAATTAGTGCACCAACCCAAAAAACCTCCCTTTCTCATGACAAAGAAAAAAAAGGAAAAAATAATCACATTCTAAACATTTCTTCACAAAAAAAGAAATCTTTAACATCAATATTTATGGAACATGTCCACAAAAATTCTATCTGTCAACACTGAATATTGCATTGTTGCATTTTTTTTCACAGTTTATGAATTTACATTCATATTTTGTTGAATTATTATTCAATAAATATATTCATAAAGGATTTTTTAATTGTTGCTATTTTTAGAATTTTTTTTTTTTTAAAACAGGGGTCCGCGTACCCCTTGGGGTACTTGAAGGTATGCCAAGGGGTACGTGAGATTTTTTTTTAATATTCTAAAAATAGCAACAATTCAAAAATCCTTTATAAATATATGTATTAAATAATACTTCAACAAAATATGAATGTAAGTTCATAAACTGAAATAAAAAATGCAACAATGCAATATTCAGTGTTGACAGCTAGATTTTTTGTGGACATGTTCCATAAATATTGATGTTAAAGATTTCTTTTTTTGTGAATAAATGTTTAGAATGAAGTTGATGAATCCAGATGGATCTCTATTACAATCCCCAAAGAGGGCACTTTAAGTTGATGATTACTTCTATGTGTAGAAATCTTTATTTATAATTGAATCACTTGTTTATTTTTCAACAAGTTTTTAGTTACTTTTATATCTTTTTGTCCAAATAGTTCAAGAAAGACCACTACAAATGAGCAATATTTTGCACGGTTATACAATTTAATAAATCACAAACTGATGACATAGTGCTGTATTTTACTTCTTTATCTCTTTTTTTCAACCAAAAATGCTTTGTTCTGATTAGGGGGTACTTGAATTAAAAAAAATGTTCACAGGGGGTACATCACTGAGAACCACTGCTCTAGGCTATATGACTTAAGACAGGGGCGCCAAACATGCGGCCCGACGGCCGGTTTAGGACCGAATACACAGGTTTTATCCAGCCCGCGGGATGAGTTTGCTAGGTATAAAAAATTACCTGACATTTTTGAATGTTCTAAATGTGTCCACTGGATGTCGCAACAGCAATTATTGTATCTTTGTAGACGATGCTATATAGGTACAAAATACACCACATGATGTTAGTACATCAGTCGAGGAAAATGATCAAACTACATAAATAACATACTGTAGTTTGATTTTGTTATAATTTTTTTTATCTTGATGGATTAAAAATTAACACTAATTTATTCAGAAAATCTAATTAACGACAAGTAAAGATAAAACACTATTAACCGCAACTTGTAAATGTAAGACACCCCCAACAACATTATGATTTGTACATTTTCAGAATAAGAAAACTATCTGATGTTGTCTCAATTTTTAAGTTATCGTGAGGGATTTTACCAGTCCGGCCCACTTGGGAGTAGATTTTTCTCCATGTGGCCCGCGATCTTAAATGAGTTTGACACCCCTGACTTAAGAGGTGAAGCTGTATTTTCATTTGCACTTTAGATGTATTGTTAATGTTTATTATTATAGTATAGTTGAAATGTATTTATTTTAGCACTGCATAATTGATTCATTTGTCAGTTTTTATGAGTCCTTCTATAATAGATTTGATTAGTATATGTGTTTGTAATCAGCTTGACCTAAGCCTTGATAATAATCTTTGTGATTACACATGGTTTCATAACATTTGACAGGAGTGTTAATTGTAAGTGAGTTAAATATAATTATTTAATACGATTAAAATCAAGAGTAAGATTACTAAATTGTATCCCATTGGGTTGAGTTTTTTCTTGCCCTGATGTGGGATCGTTGTGGCTTGTGCAGCCCTTTGAGACACTTGTGATTCACGGCTATATAAATAAACTTTGATTGATTGATTGATTGATTGATTGATAAATCACTAGTGAAGAAGTTGGGCCCCGAGGTGAAAAATGTTATGAACACTTATATTAATGCCCTCAGCACAAATAATTTAATAATAACATATCTATGATGAGGGTCATGTGTATGAAAACTTAAAAAAATAACAAAAATAATTAAGAAACGTGTTTGTTTTTGCCAGCTAATAATGTAAATCAGGGGTCTCAGACACGCGGACGGTGTTATTTTGCAACCCCCACCTTAATATGAAAGTTTAATGTTAGTGCGGTCCGCAAGTTTTATATGAATGGCGCTTGACAGCGTTGTGTTATTTGGGTCCAAAATGTCTCTTTCAATGTTCTGGGTTGCCTACCCCTGCATTAGTGGAAAAGCGGCAAATGAGTGAAAGCGACAGAAACATTGCCATGGAGACGAGGGTTTTCTTACTTGCCTGGCTGCAGTCACACCGCGACGCCTGTCTGTCAATAATAATAGTCCCCGATAATCTGGACCAATTCAAACCATTATTTGTTTTTTTATTGTTTAATTTGTATTGCCTCACACGATGAACACTACATATATTTCTATATGATGCCAGATAACGTTCCGGGAGCCGTCACTTTTTTGCGCTCGCTATCCCGGTACTTTCCCGGCTATTATCCGCCGACCGCCGTGTTGCTGTAGGGAAGAAAAGCGGAACGGCACACATTGCGGAAATAACATTATTCTCCGTGCGTCGGCTAAATACAAATATATTCCACAACCCCAAACATGTCTTTTTCAAAGCCTGCAGTGAAGAGAAAGGTTAGTGATGAGCAAAGACAATTCCAGGAAAAGTGTGGGATGCAATATTTCTTTGTTGAGACAGGGGCACCCCGACGTGTCTTATTTGCATGGAGAAAGTTGTGGTGCACAAGGAATACAATTTGAAACGTCACTATACAACTAGACATGCAGAGGAGCAAACTTGCCAACCCTCCCGGATTTTCCGCGAGACTCCTGAAATTCAGCGCCTCTCCCGAAAACCTCCCGGGACAAATTTTCTCCCGAAAATCTCCCGAAATTCAGGCGGAGCTGGAGGCCACGCCCCCTCCAGGTCCATGCAGACCTAAATGACGGGTCGACAGCCTGTTTTCACGTCCGCTTTCTCACAATATAAATAGTGTGCCTGCCCAATGACGTTATAACTGTAGAATGATCGAGGGCGAGTTCTTGGTTTCTTATGTGGGTTTATTGTTAGGCAGTTTCATTAACGTTCTCCCAGCGCGGCAACAACACACAATGGGGGGATGGCGTGGCGAAGTTGGTAGAGTGGCTGTGCCAGAAATCTGAGGGTTAGTGGTTCAATCCCCACCTTCTACCATCCTAGTCACGTCCGTTGTGTCCTTGGGCAAGACACTTCACTCTTGCTCCTGATGGGTGAGCGCCTTGCATGGCAGCTCCCACCGTCAGTGTGTGAATGTGTGTGTGAATCGGTGAATGGGGAAATACTGTCAAAGCGCTTTGGGCTCCTTAAAAAGGGGTAAAAGTGCTTATACAAGTACAACCCATTTACCATTTACAACAACAGCAGTCACGTTTTCGTCTACCATAAAGCAGTTTGTTTGCTGTTAACAGCAATGTTGTGACACTCTTAAACAGGACAATACTGCCATCTACTGATGGCAGTATTATCAATATATATACAAATGCATGCATATGTGACAATAACATGAGTGTGTGAATGTATGTGTGAATGTGGAAATACTGTCAAAGCGCTTTGGTTTTACCGTAAAGCAGTTCGTCTGCCATAAACAGCAATGTTGTGACACTCTTAAACAGGACAATTCTGCCATCAGCATTGTCAATATAGATACAAATGCATGCATATGTGACAATAACATCAGTGTGTGAATGTGTGTGTGAATGGGTGAATGTGGAAATACTGTCAAAGCGATTTGGGCTCCTTAAAAAGGGGTAAAAGCACTATACAAGTACAACCCATTTACCATTTACACCAACAGCAGTCACGTTTTAATCTACCGTAAAGCAGTTTGTCTGCCGTAAACAGCAATGTTGTGACACTCTTAAACAGGACAATACTGCCATGTACTGTGCATGCATATGTGACAATAACATCAGTGTGTGAATGTGTGTGTGTGAATGGGTGAATGTGGAAATAGTGTCAAAGTGTTTTGGGCTCCTTTAAAACGGGTAAAAGCGCTATACAAGTACAACCGATTTACCATTTACAACAACAGCAGTCACGTTTTTGTGTACCGCAAAGCAGTTCGTCTGCCGTAAACAGCAATGTTGTGACACTCTTAAACAGGACAATACTGCCATCTACTGTGCATGCATATGTGACAATGACATCAGTGTGTGAATGTGTATGTGAATGGGTGAATGTGGAAATACTGTCAAAGCGCTTTGAGCTCCTTAAAAAGGGGTAAAAGCGCTATACAAGTACAACCCATTTACAACAACAGCAGTCACGTTTTCGTCTACCGTAAAGCAGTTCGTCTGCCGTAAACAGCAATGATGTGACACTCTTTAACAGGACAATACTGCCATCTACTGTGCATGCATATGTGACAATAACATCAGTGTGTGAATGTGTGTGTGAATGTGGAAATACTGTCAAAGCGCTTTGGGCTCCTTAAAAACGGGTAAAAGCGCTATACAAGTACAACCCATTTACCATTTACAACAACAGCAGTCACGTTTTCGTCTACCGTAAAGCAGTTCGTCTGCCGTAAACAGCAATGTCGTGACACTCTTTAACAGACAATACTGCCATCTACTGTGCATGCATATGTGACATAAACATCTACGGCTTTAAGAGCAGTGGTTCTCAACCTTTTTTTCAGAGATGTACCCCCTGTAAACATTTTTTTTTAATTCAAGTACCCCCTAATCAGAGCAAATAATTTTTGGTTGAAAAAAAAAAAGATAAAGAAGTAAAATACAACACTATGTCATCAGTTTCTGATTCATTAAATTGTACAATAGTGCAAAATATTGCTCATTTGTAGTGGTCTTTCTTGAACTATTTGGAACAAAAGACATAAAAATAACTAAAAACTTGTTGAAAAATAAACAAGTGATTCACTTATAAATAAAGATTTCTACACATACTGCGACGAGGTGGCGACTTGTCCAGGGTCTACCCCGCCTTCCGCCCGATTGTAGCTGAGATAGGCACCAGCGACCCCAAAGGGAATAAGCGTTAGTAATGGATGGATGCTGTAAATCAGGGGTGCTCACACTTTTTCTGCAGGCGAGCTACTTTTCAATTGACCAACTCGAGGGGATCTACCTCATTTATATATATCATTTATATTTATTTATTTATGAAAGAGACATTTTTGTAAACGAGTTAAATGTGTTTAATGATAATACAAGCATGTGTAACACATATAGATGTCTTTCTTTCACAAAGACAAGAATATAAGTTGGTGTATTACCTGATTCTGATGACTTGCATTGATTGGAATCAGACAGTAATGATGATAACGCCCACATTTTCAAATGGAGGAGAAAAAAAGTTGTCCTTTCTGTACAATACTACGGAGCCCCTAAAGGGACATGGGGATTTTTTTTTTTTTAGACATGTATCTCGTGCGCACGAGAAAGTTTCTCATGGCCACGAGAAACGTTTTATTTAAAAAAAAAAAAAAAAAAGTTTTTAAATAAAAACTATCTCGTGGCCACGAGAAAGTTTCTCGTGCGCACGAGAAAGCATTGGATGCGTGCACGTGGTTTGAGGTGTGTTTTAAAATGGCAGTTTAGGAGTTTATGCGGCTCTATTTCCAACAAAGACGTTCCCTCGCCCATAATCTCCCGTCGCTCAGCAGTTTTGATACCTGTTATTAAACAAAGATGGCTGCAGTAGATTTATTCATGTTCCTTCAAATGCGGAATATACCTGAAAGTGTCATCAACAAACTAAAAGAAGACAAGGTGAGGATACTTATTAACTTTTATATAAAGTAAGAAATAGCCTACTTTTAATGTTGCTATTTTACTGTAGGAAATACCATTTAGCAAACGTTTTGCTTTTTACAGATCGACACCAATGTCATAGGCATTATGACAGATAAGGAGTTAAGCAAGTATATGGAAAGATATGGGGATCAACTTGCGCTCAGAGCATTTTGCCGTCAAAGAACTGTGACAAACGAAGAGCCGAGACAGTGAAGTCCTCCCTCATGCAGAAATTAAGAGACAGGTTAAGAACTCCTAATACTGTACAAGACACCGCTACTGGCCCAAAAAATGCAGCCAAAATCACCCGGCGGGTTGAAATGGGATGGCTCCACTTTGAGAGTGGAATGTATCACCCGGTTAGAACGAGAAAAGGAGGAGGAACACGGAATCTGTCGGTCCAGAAATCAGTGACTATGGGTGAACAGTTGGAGACAGGCAAATGTTTGTTTTTTGCAAATGGGCATTCATCAAAAGGACTGATAGAAGACTTCGAGTTTGACATTTGTGATTACAGTCACAGTCCTGTGCCCCGTGAAGTCACGGTGGGCCAGCTGTACGAACAGACTAAACTAAAAATGCTAGGCGTCTACACAGCCACCAAGTCTAACAACATTCTACTTCTCTCTGATGAATCATCGGACATGGAGCCAACACAGAAAACGCCGCTGAAGGTAATTATCCTCTGCCACATTTGTGATATCAATACATAGATTACTGTAGGTATTCTATTTATATTGATTGCATGCGTCGCCAGGCTCTGCTTTTTATCCACAGACTTATCAGATTTAATGTTTTATTATCTCTAGCAAGGGTGTCAAAAGTGTGCCCCGGAGGCCATTTGCGGCCCACAGCTAATGTTTTAAAGGCCCACGTCACATTCTAAAAATACTAATAAAATAAACAAAAAATAACAAAAGTGGAATGAAAAAGTTTAGAGGTGAAATGTAATTTAGAAAAAGGTGCACTGTTGACTAATAAAACAAATCTGTTTTTTCTTTAAAACTGTCATTGCTCAAAACATAATATTGAATGAAAATGTATGTTTTTATGAATTATTGAACTATCCTAGGCAGCTGAGATAGGCTCCAGCACCCCCTGTGATCCGGAAAGGGACAAGCAGTAGAAAATGGATGGATGGATGGATGTTTGTTTGCCACAAAAAAACATAGTTTTGTTTGACAAAAAGGGTATAAAACAAACAAACGAAAATGTATGTATGCCCTGGCACACCATTATCATCATTTCATGACCCAAGCAAAAAAGTGTTTACACTTTTATACTGAAATAAATACACCTACCACTTATTAAATAATAATACAGAAACAAATTAAGTTAGAATCCATGAAGGAAAGAAGAATGTGAATGAATGTTTATAACTGAAGACATTTACATATGCATTAAAATGTGTTTTCTTTTGTATTATTTGTTTAATGGATTAAGTAACGTCGATAACAACCTTTTTCCAAAACACAGTACAGAATGTGAGATATAACAGGATAATGCATACATTTATCATTTGTTTTAAAAAGCTTACAAAAAAGTGGAACCCCCAAAATTTAGTGTGGGGCCCCATTTTGAAAATTCCTAGCGCCAATACTGATTATGGTTGTGTACCACACCTGTCTCATATGACGGATATGATGTTGATATTCACGTTTGCTTTCTTACCTGTGGTCTTATTCAATGTGATCTGTACTTTCACAGATGTCTTTTTTTTTTTTTTTGGATAAATCTAGTGTCTTATTTCTATGTCAAGTCTGTATAAGCTCACAATGTGCTGCTCACAATTTGCTGCTCACCGTTTTATAGGCTAGGTCTAGAACAATGAAGACACGATCCTTGAGGAACAAGACCAGGAGACTCAATGAAGTGGATCATCCAGAGAGCTCCTCTGATTTAGATCTATCTCCAAGTGGCTCAATGCAGCAAAACCATGAACAAGTAAGCACTCGTATTGCATTTTTATGGAACCAGTCTTTGCTAAACAGTACTGAACTTGTGTTGTCTGAAGATTTTATTGTACCAAAATGTTCAGTATTCATTAAAATTCAAACATATTTTTATAGTTATAGTTTCCTGTAGTGTCATTTCAATTAAATCTGCATGACACAGGAGCTATGTTTATTATAAATCACAGGCGAAATATATGAGGGCACAGAAATGGCCTTTAAGAAACCATAATTTATAGTTTTAGTTTTAAATCTGCAGTTAAGATGGAAGTCTGCGAATGCTTTAAATGTTATCCTACATTAAGTAAAAATGCATACACCAAATAATTTACTCAGGTGCAGAGTGTTATAGTCACATGAATATATATAGCAGCTTCCATCCATCCATCCATTTTCTACCGCTTGTCCCTTTTGGGATCGCGGAGGTTGCCGGTGCCTATCAGCTGCATTTGGGCGGAAGGTGGGGTACACCCTGGACAAGTTGCCACCTCATCACAGATAGACAGACAACATTCACATTCACACACTAGGGCCAATTTAGTGTTGCCAATCAACCTATCCCCAGGTGCATGTCTTTGGAAGTGAGAGGAAGCCGGAGTACCCGGCAGCTTGGATGAGATTATTCAAACTATAGATAATATGATAGGTTGATTGGCAACCCTAAATGGTCCTTAGTGTGTGAATGTGAGTGTGAATGTTGTCTGTCTATCTGTGTTGGCCCTGCCATGAGGTGGTGACTTATCCAGGGTGTACCCTGCCTTCCGCCCAATTGTAGCTGAGTAGGCACCAGCGCCCCCCGCCACCCTAAAGGGAATAAGCGGTAGAAAATGGATGGATGGATGGATAATACATTTGTTTGTTTTCTTGTTTTTTATATGAAATGATCAATAGAGAAGAGAGACAATCAGCCAGTCAAGATCAGCAACTCCTGAGATGGGTAACACAGAGCTCCTGCATACACAACCTACTGAGGATGTTGGCAGTCATACTCAGCAGTCAACAAGAAGGCATGGATCTGAAGATGACTGTTTAACGGCTGTGCCAAGTCAAGAAGCAGACCAGTTGTTAAGTGATGTCTCAGATTCCCCTCTTAATCCTGCCATTCAACAATCTCTTGAGGACTCTGAAGTGAAGTTTGGACCCATTGTTGGTGATGATAGTGATTCTCAAGACACCACACTTCCCTGGAATCCACATGACTTGAGCAGCATGCAGGTACAATGTAGCACTAACGTCTTACAGTCCTGTAAAATTGTTACATTTTACATTTTTAAAATGTACAAAAACTGTAACATTACCATCCGAAGATCTTTCATCCTAAGCATATGTTTTTAGATTCATGTTTCATCCAACCATTCCAAAACTCATTTGTAATTTAATGCATCGTTGTATGAAATAGAAAAGCGGCAAATCTAAAACCACAACATTATCACCATTTTTGCATGCTATTTGATACATTGATTGTCAAATTTTTGATTCTTTTCTGTTCACAAAAGGATTAATCAATCAATAATCACACCTAATTACCTTTTTAAAATATCTTGCAGCATTCCACATTCAATGATGGTCCTGTATCATCAAGCTGTCTTCCAGCATCACCAGATCCATTTGACAAAGAAATCCTTATTTTGAAATTAAGACGAGTAAACATAGTCGATGATGTCCTTAATGTCTTCATGGATCCAAAAGTACTGAATGCTCGTCTAAGAATGGAGTTTACAAATGAGAAAGCTATGGACAGTGATGGTGTGTCAAGAGAGGCGTACTCCGCATTCTGGGACCACTTCTTGGACCAGTGTGAGGGGGAAGATGAACGAGTACCCAGGCTACGACCAGACTATTCTGAGAAGAAATTGCAAGCGCTCGGAAGAGTGTGGTTGAAAGGATACCTGGACCACAAAATCCTACCAATCAGACTGTCACCAGCCTTTGTTCTTGCCTGTCGTAAAGGAGTTAGCTCAGTGGATGAAGATCTATTAATGATGTCATTTGCCAGATTTCTTTCAGAAAATGAGCGTGTGTCGCTTGAAAAAGCACTACAGGGTACCATTGATGAAACTGTTGAGGAGGACTTACTTGATGTCTTCTCCAGAATGGGCTCACACTGCCTGCCCCCTAAAAACAATTTACGGGCTGCTATTTTAACAATGGCCCACAAAGCTCTTCTTCAAGAGCCAAAGTTTATAATTGACTGTTTCCACTCCAGTGTTCATAATGCTATGCCAACGCTCATAACCACAGACAACATAATGGAGATATATGAATCTAAGAGGCCAACTAACAAGAAAGTGGCCCAGATGATAAAATCATCACTTGAAAGCCTAAATCCACAAGAGCAGACTGCTCTTAACCACCTGCTACGGTATGTGAGAAGCATCGACCAAAGAAAATTGGAGATTTTCTTACGCTTCTGCACAGGATCTACTGTGCTGTGCAAAGACACAATTGAAGTCATTTTTAACACATTGTGTGGTTTAAGTCGCAGGCCTGTAGCACACACATGTGGAGCAGTTCTTGAGTTACCATGCACTTACATCACATACCCTGAGTTTCGCAAAGAATTTGATAATGTCTTGTCTGGTGACTGCTTCACAATGGATATTGTGTAGTGAATGGAAAGCACATCTATCTTCTACACTGAGTTTTGCATTTGTCTGATGCAAAACTGTTTCTACAGATTTTCATTTATTGTTCTTATTAAAACAGAGACCGTTTACATTTTTAAAATTGTTTTATTTTCTTATTTTTTTCTGTAAATTGTTAGTACATTGAGATTCAGTTTTTTTTCCACAAGACAGTTTAATAATTTTGATAAGGCAGCAGGGTCTGTTCTCATAGGTAAATGTCCCTTTTTGTACAATTATTACATTTTCATGTGCATCTTTTATACAATTGTTATTCTGAATAATGTTCAGAATTTATGTCATCATTCAACAAACAAGTTCATGTTCAATGCAAGTACAATACATTTCTAATGGTTGTTCAGTTCTGTTCATTTCCTCTTTCATGTCCTGCCTTTTTTCTCTTTGCAGTCAGTGTGCATATAGTAACATATCAATCCTATTTGCACCTCAGTTTTGCTGCAAAATGTTCTTAATGTTTGTGGCATAGCGCTGTTCAAGTGTAGTCAGTGTGGACATGTTGTAGCTCTGAATAAAAATCCATCTCAAATTAGAGAGTTGATGTTATCTCATTCCTCAAGTGAAGGTACAAATCCAATGCCTGATAAGCATCAGCTGGAAGATGCAGCTGTGACTCTGCCATCAGAATGTTGCAGATGTTGTAGATGTCTGTGTCACATGGCACTGCTGGTCGAAATGTGCGGTTACTCTGACACAACTGTACATCAGCTCTGTCCACTGGGGAAATGCAATCACAAGTTGTGTAGAGTTCTGGGAACATGTACATGATTCGGGGGCGACCACTGGGCACCCTGTCATTCTTTGATGGTCTGATGACATGTGCATCCCACACATTGATGGTCTGGTCTAATTCATCCTGGAAAAACAGTACAGAGAGAAAGAAAAGTACATTAATATGCAATTTGTTATTCTCATCATGTGCTCTTTAATTTAGTTATGAGATTACTTCAAATAAATTATGTTAAATCTTGAGGTTTTTGATGACTTTTAATAGAAAATGAGTGGAAAAGGCCAAATATAAATATATAAATTAATAAACATAAATGAATAAAAACAGTTTGCTGCCCACTATGCTTGTACGGGGGGGGGGGGGGGGGGGGGGGTTATTAGGGCTACCAAACCCCCCGACACTGATGATGAATTAATAGGGTATTGTAGGACACCAATAACAGTAATTAAGAAGACACATAGACATGAGACACAAGTGCTAATATTCACACCCACTGTCTGCTCATGGAAGGATGTTAAAAGACAAAAACGAAAATGTAATTCAGTAGTTTTTCCATTAGATGGCACTGTTGTACTGTTGATTCATTCCATCTCTGCAGCCCGCTTGTAAAAAAGAGATGCACTTGCTATATTACATGTGTGTGCATGCCAGTCAATAAAAACATCAGAAAATAAATAAAACAATGCATTGTCGCTTACCTGAATGAAGCTCATAAAGCAGAACTGAATTAGACCTCGGTCCAAGTATGTACCACCGAACAAACCACGGTCCTTCAGGTCAGTGAACATAGAGATATAGAACTCCATTGATTCTCTTCTGAGGAAACCCCACCAACTCTCTATGCGCTGATTTGCTGTGCTTGCCCCTTCGATGTAGCTGTCAATACCAGAACCGTCATCAATGTTGCGACGGAGAAAACGCTGAAAGTCTCTGACTTTAACATTGTCAGTGCCCCGATCGCCTCTGACAATCCTCGGACAACCACCAAATTTCTTCACTGCCTCCATATAGTAGCCTCCAATGATTTTTGGGTCACTGCTGGTCGTAAATGCATTCATCCAGATAATTTTCCGGGAGAATCCGTCAATACAGCCGTTTATACAGATACCAAATGGTTTCAGTTTGTCATAAGAGTCAAAGTGCCAAAAATAATTGGGCCCTTTTGCGAAATAGTTGCGACGATGGAGCCGTCTCCTTGCTCTGAGTTCAACACCCCTCGGGTCAAGTTCTTTAAGAATTAAGCGTACTTCTCCTTTCTTGACGTGTAATCCACCCTCCTTGCATTTAGTGTACATCCACCTATATCCACACAGCAGGCCACTTGTTTGTAACTGCTGCTGAATGAAATCTACCACGCGATCCAAAGAGGTGTATCCTTTGCGCCGAAACAGACTACATGCCTTCATAATTCGTTTTAAATGTCTTTCAGACACAATATACCGATGACGACTTGCAAGCAAAGCAGCAATGTCCTTACAATGAAGTCCGAGTTGGAAATACAGCCGAATTAACTCCTGAACTGCCATTTTAACACACACCTCAAACCACACGCACGCATCCAATGCTTTCTCGTGCGCACGCGAAACTATCTCGTGCGCACGAGAAACTATCTTTCTATAGTTTCTTGTGGCCACGAGATAGTTTCTCGTGGCCACGAGATAGTTTCTCGTGGCCACGAGAAACTATCTCGTGGCCACAAGAAACTATTTCGTGGCCACGAGAAACTATCTCGTGCGCACGAGAAACTATCTCGTGGCCACGAGAAACTATCTCGTGCGCACGAGAAACTATCTCGTGGCCACGAGAAACTATCTCGTGCGCACGAAAAACTTTTTATTAAAAAAAAAAAAAAAAAAAGTTTTTATTTTTTTTATAGAAAGTTTCTCGTGGCCACGAGAAACTTTCTCGTGGCCACGAGATAGTTTCTCGTGCGCACGAGATACATGTCTTAAAAAAAAAAAAATCCCCATGTCCCTTTAGGGGCTCCGTACAATACCACATGAAAGTGGTTGGTTTTTGGCATCTAATTCATCCAGCTTCCATACACTTTACAAGAAAAACATTGACGGAAAATTCCGTAGCTTGCTTGATTGACATTCACGGCACCCGAGGGTCTTGTGAGATGACGCTGGATGCTTCCAGTTCATTATTATGAAAAAATGACAGAGATGAAGGCGAGAAACACTTTTTATTTCAACAGACTTTCGCGCCGTCCCTTCCGTCAAAACTCTAAAGGCCGACTGCACATTTCCTATCTTCACAATAAAAGCCCTGCTTCATGCTGCCTGCGCTAACAAAATAAGAGTCTCTGAAAGCTGGCGTGCACAAGTGATGTGCACGCCAGCTTTCTGAGGGATCGCTTGTGCACGCCAGTTTTCCGAGACTTAGCAGGCAGCATGAAGCAGGGCTTTTATTGTGAAGATAGGAAATGTGCAGTCGGCCTTTAGAGTTTTGACGGAAGGTACGGCGCGAGAGTCTGTTGAAATAAAAAGTGTTTCTCGCCTTCCTCTCGGTCATATTTTCATAATAATGATCTTGCAGCAGCCAGCGTCATCTCACAAGACCCTCCGGTACCGTGAATGTCATTTAAGTGACGTCTTGGTGAAGATTGATGATCACTAATTTTTAGGTCTATTTTTTCTTAAAGCCTGGCTGGAGATCGACTGACGCACCCCCCGCGGTCGACTGGTAGCTCGCGATCGACGTAATGGGCACCCCTGCTGTAAATATACTCCTCCCCCCGACCACGCACCCCACCTCCCGAAATTGGAGGTTTCAAGGTTGGCAAGTATGCTGAGGAGTATGCAACATTTTTTTTAAGAAATCTTTTCTTGCAGCCCAGCCTCACCCAGACTCTGCGTCCAGTGGCCCCCAGGTAAATTAAGTTTGAGACCCCTGATGTAAATAATACTGGTAAAACGTCAGGAAAGTGAACATTTCAAGTTTGATTTTGCTGCCATCTAGTGGCGGGCTTTTTAAGGAGGCTCGCGTGGCTCAAAAAGCGCATGCGCGAAATGTCCCGAATCGCTTATGGTCGTTATGCGAGGCTGTGAGCGCATGCGCGAAATGTCCTGAATCGCTTCCCGTTGTTATGCGAAGATCGGCTGACGTGCAACTTCAGTAGGTAAGAACAATTTGTACTTGACGGTGTAATTCAGTCCAATAATTATAATGTGTTGCACATAATGTAGTTTTGTTTAGCCGACAAAGTGTTTTACTGTTTTGCGTTGTGAAATTAAAGACTCAAACGGGAAGGTGTCAAAACCAGATCAGCTGATTGACCTTATCTCTCCTTAAAACAAACACAGCGATCATGTATGCACCCGTCGCAGTTTTTTTCACTGTTGTTAACTTAAAATTGTTTTTTTTGTCCTATTTTATTCGAAGCGTCGTCAGGTTGAGACGTAATCACAACATTACGTCAGCTATTGTGCGCTACGGCAGCTTTAGCTAGCATGTGCGGCTAGCTTCAACTTTCACTTCGTTAAACATCTGCTATCTTTTATTTGTGTTTGCCAACAGGTGTGACGGTGTAAAGAAAAAGCTAAAGAAAAAGCTAAAGGTGGATTATCAGTGATGCCCAGCACAGTAAGTGACATTTCTAGCGTCTGCTTCGCTAACAAGTGACCGGGGCCGACTCTAGGCTTTGTTAAATAATAAAAAAAACATTCTTAAACGTTCACAAATGAAAATGGTAGACATACTTGAACACACACACAAAAGCCAACACAAAATTAATGTTTCGTCTGCCAAGTAAATACATACAGTGGGGCAAAAAAGTATAGTCAGCCCCCGATTGTGCAAGTTCTCCCACTTAAAATGATGACAGAGGTCTGTAATTTTCATCATAGGTACACTTCAACTGTGAGAGACAGAATGTGAAGAAAAAATCCAGGAATTCAAATTGTAGGAATTTTAATGAATTTATTTGTAAATTATGGTGGAAAATAAGTATTTGGTCAACCATTCAAAGCTCCCCCTGATGAACGGAGGTTTTGGCTCAAAATCTCACGATACATGGCCCCATTCATTATTTCCTTAACACGGATCAATCGTCCTGTCCCCTTAGCAGAAAAACAGCCCCAAAGCATGATGTTTCCAACCCCATGCTTCACAGTAGGTATGGTGTTCTTGGGATGCGACTCAGTATTCTTCTTCCTCCAAACACGACGAGTTGAGTTTATACACAAAAATTCTATTTTGGTTTCATCTGACCACATGACATTCTCCTAATCCTCCGCTGTATCATCCATGTATCCATTTTGGTATAAACTCAACTCGTCTTGTTTGGAGGAAGAAGAATACTGAGTTGCATCCCAAGAACACCATACCTACTGTGAAGCATGGGGGTGGAAACATCATGCTTCGGGGCTGTTTTTATGCTAAGGGGACAAGACGATTGATCCGTGTTAAGGAAAGAATGAATGGGGCCATGTATCGTGAGATTTTGAGCCAAAACCTCCTTCCATCAGGGAGAGCTTTGAATGGTTGACCAAATACTTATTTTCCACTATAATTTACAAATATTTTCTTTAAAATTCCTACAATGTGAATTCCTGGATTTTTTTTCCACATTCTGTCTCTCACAGTTGAAGTGTACCCATGATGAAAATTACAGACCTCTGTCATCATTTTAAGTGGGAGAACTTGCACAATCGCTGGCTGACTGAATACTTTTTTGCCCCACTGTATAGTGTGGTTTTTGTTTTCTAAAAGGAACTACAACTTGGAGGTAAGTTTGTAGCTTTTCAAAGTAATCAATTCACATAAAACCAGTATTATCAGACACGTCTTGGAAAGACGATTCCAGTGATATAACTGTCATTTTCCTGGGATGAATATTACCAAAGTTATGGACTTTTAAAGGGCTACTGAAATGAGATTTTTTTATTTAAACAGGGATAGCAGGTCCATTCTATGTGTCATACTTGATCATTCTGCGACATTGCCATATTTTTTCTGAAAGGATTTAGTAGAGAACATCGACGATAAAGTTCGCAACTTTTGGTCGCTAATAAAAAAGCCTTGCCTTTACCGGAAGTAGCAGACGATGTGCGTGTGACGTCACGGGTTGCGGAGCTCCTCACATCCTCACATTGTTTACAATGATAGCCTCCAGCAGCAAGAGCTATTCGGACCGAGAAAGCGACGATTTCCCCATTAATTTGAGTTAGGATGAAAGATTCGTGGATGAGAAAAGATACAATGAAGCACAAAAAAAAAAAAAAAAAACGGCGGCTCTGGGCGGCGGCAGTGGGAGCGTTTCAGATGTAATTAGACACATTTACTAGGATAATTCTGGAAAATCCCTTATCTGCTTATTGTGTTAATAGTATTTTAGTGAGGTTCTAAAGTCATACCTGAAAGTCGGATGGCTGCGGTGTCTCTGAGAGAAGCCGAGGAGCCAAGATCACAGCTGCGTTTTTGACAGCTACAGGAGGAGGTCCCATAATCCACTGATTTTATATATATATATATATATATATATATATATATATATATGTACATATATATTTTTTAACCGATTAGGAATTGTTACAGGTAAGAATCGCGATTTATTTAAAAATTGATTTTTTTCCACTTCTACTTTTACAGGAATTAGATTACCTAACTAGCAACCTACTCAGTGGCCTAGAGGTTAGAGTGTCTGCCCTGAGATCGGTAGGTTGTCAGTTCAAACCCCGGCCGAGTCATACCAAAGACTATAAAAATAGGACCCATTGCCTCCCTGCTTAGCATTTAGCATCCAGGGTTTGAATTAGGGGTTAAATCACTAAAAATAGATATTAATTTTGCCACACCTAGTGTGTGTGTGTGACAATCATTGGTACTTTAACTTTTATTAGACTTGCGCATAGGGAATGTGACAGCATCTATAACTTAGCTGAACCAGTTAAAAGAATCAGCAGTAAAAATGCATAACACATTTTTTTATGGATCAGGTAATACTTTTTTTTAAATCATGCTTTTTCTACCCTGAAGGTGTTGTGTGGTGGAGGCCGGCTGGTCCGTTCTCAAACAATTGGTCGGCAGATGTTAGCCGCCATGGAGGTCTGCAGAGTCAGAACCTTCTCCACTGCAAACCCCGATGAACCGTACATAGCTGTGTCCCATGCGGACTCAGGTGAGGATTGTACTCGCCGCGGAAAAAGAACATGGCAAAGTTTTGTGTCAATAACTGCTAATAACACGTATGTCCTGTAGGCCCCAGGACTGTGTGGCCTGATGAGAACATGGGACCTTTCGGACCTCAGGACCAGCGCTTCCAGCTGCCAGGTAATGTGGGCTTCGACAGCCACCTGGAAGGCGTGGAAGAGAAGAAGAAATCTACGGCGAACAGAGTGGTGCCGGATGTACTGACGGCACCGTGCAGTGCCGAGAGACACCAGTTTGTTCTGGCCCAGTTTGTCAATGAGTTTCAGGTGAGAATGTTATCAGTCTAAGACAGGGCTATTTAACCAGATTGTTCAGGGGCCAGCATTTCCACCGAGGTCCACACGTCTCCTTTCAGTATTAATTTTATTTTGAGGTTGTTTTTTTTCCAGCGTTACATATTTAAGGAAAAAATAGCCCTGTTGTGGGAAATTCCATAACAGGAATTCGTAATTCGTTTGGTTAAAATGTCAATGCCAGGATCTGCCCCTGATCTAAGTTTTCTTCTGCAATCGTCCCTCGTTGCTTTCATGGTAGTCCCTTGTTGATTGCATGGTTTTGTTGCTCTGGTCCATGATAACTTCCAAACTGCGAGAGTTTACATTAGCAAAAATATAATATATAAGAATCGCAACTTTCTCTTCCATGTTTTCTTCCATAGACACCATAGCCTGTGTGTCATTAAAGGCCTACTGAAATGAGATTTTCTTATTTAAACGGGGATAGCAGGTCCATTCTAAGTGTTATACTTCATCATTTCGTGATATTGCCATATTTTTGTTGGAAGGATTTAGTAGAGAACGACGACGATAAAGTTCGCAACTTTTGGTCTCTAATAGAAAAGCCCTGCATATACCGGAAGTATGTGCACGTGACGTCACGAGTTGCAGGGCTCCACACATATTCGCATTGTTTTTAATGGGAGCCACCAGCAGTAAGAGCATTTCGGACCGAGAAAGCGACAATTTCCCCATTAATTTGAGCGAGGATGAAAATTTGTGAATTAGGATATTGATAGCAAAGGACTAGGAAAAAAAAGCAACTGCTCCGGGCGACGGCAGTGTGAGTGTTTCAGATGTAATTAGACACATTTACTAGGATAATTTTGGAAGATCCCTTATCTGCCTATTGTTTTAATAGTGTTTTAGTGAGATTTTAAAGATTGTAAAAAGATACCTCGAGGTCGAATGGCTGCGGTGAACACGCAGTGTCTCAGAGAGAAGCCGAGGAGCCAAGCTCACAGCTGCTGCAGGACGACGAATAATCCACTGATGTCTTCAGTAAGATATATATCACAATTTCCCCATCCAAAAACATGCTGGTTGACGTAGAGAAACATGTTCGCTTGACCGCTCTGTGTTAAAGCTTCACAACAAACAAAGAAACACCGGCTGTGTCTCGGTGCTAAAGACAGCTGCAATCCACCGCTTTCCACCAACAATATTGTTCATTATAGTCTCCATTATTAAACGAACAAATTGCAGAAGATTCAGCAACACAGATGTCCAAAATACTGTGTAATTACACCATTAAAGCAGGCGACTTTTAGCCGCTAGTGGTGCACCGCTAGTATTTCCTTACAGTCTGTGACGTCACGCGTACGCTTCATCATTCCGTGACGTTTTCAACAAGAAACTCGCGGGAAATTTAAAATTGCAATTTAGTAAACTAAAAAAGCCGTATTGGCATGTGTTGCAATGTTAATATTTCATCATTGATATATAAATGAGTTGGCGACTTGTCCAGGGTGCACCCCGCCTTCCGCCCGATTGTATCTGAGATAGGCACTAGCGCCCCCCGCGACCCCAAAAGGGAATAAGCGGTAGAAAATGGATGGATGGATGGATGGATGGATATATAAACTATCAGACTGCGTGGTCGGTAGTAGTGGGTTTCAGTAGGCCTTTAAGCATCATGAAGAAAGCATCAGTAAAAGAGGACACAAAATAGAATGCTAGCCTCTTAATTTCTTTATTTCTCGTTTGTGAGCGCCGGGTCTGCTCTTCTTTCTCCATTTTCCCGCAGGATCTGACTCCCATCTCCCATCGTGGGTGCTCCTGAATGCCGGGATCGCATTACATTTTTTTCATCATTCAAATGTTTGCTGCAAATTACAGTCCTCTCATTTGACCCATTTATAAGACTTAATTTAACACTACTTTAAATTCCAAAGACTCTGCAATGTGCCACAATATTTGAAGCACCAGGGGGTGAAGGACCGCGATATACAACAGGAGTACTCGTGTTTTTGAGATGTTCTGCAAAAATTTTAGTCTCCCCCAAGTTTTAACTGAGCTTAAGGAGCACCTGTCAAATAGCCCTTTGAGCTATGGCATTGGTGTTCAAAGTGTGGCCCGGGTGCCATTTGCGTCCCGCAGCTAATTCTTTAGCTGCCCATTATAAAAATTTTACCCAAAAAAACCTATAAAAATTGGAATTACAAAGCAAAGAGGTGTAATGCAACAAGAAAATATTGCAATATTGACACTAACAACTGCCATGCAAGCAGTGTTATAGTTTAAAATTGTCTTTGCGCAAAAAATAATAAAACCTTAGAATCGATGGATAATCAGAAGTTGATCTAGAGCAGTGATTCTCAAACTGTAGCACGCGGTCTTCATAATGGTATGCCAAATAATCAATTAATTAAATACCCACACACTGTTACCGTTCAAACTGTGTGCAGTGTTACAGTGGTCAAAAATTATTTTGTTAAATAAAACCTTGAATGAATGCCAAGGCCTATTACGCTACTGTATTTTCATGTTTGTCATTATGGTGGTACTTGCGGAGTCTTTTCTGAGGTGGTACTTGGTGAAAATAGAGATTTAGTTGGTTAATATAAAAATAATATATGTTTATATATGATTTATTTTTACACTTTTATGAGTGGAGGAGTGGCCCTTCGGATCAAGCCAATTTATTTTTAAACTTTCATCGATCAAAAAATAATAATGAAGCAAAATCAATGTTGTTATAAATTATTTACCTATACAAAGCTTCAATTAATTCAAATCAAGTATTCTATTTTGTGAAATGTTTTGGGGAAAATATTGCATATTGTGTGTTTCTGCCGTGAAAAAAAAGTTTTCTTTGGGGAGGAAAAGGGCATAAAACAAAGAAAAAAAACGTATATGTTATTTATTGTCAACACTTAAATGACTGAGAGCCTTTTGGGCCACTGGGGCCTTTAACACTTAACCACTTAAATGAGGGGAGCAGTAACATACCATTAGGGGCGGTATAGCTCAGTTGGTAGAGTGGCCGTGCCAGCAACTTGAGGGTTTCAGGTTCGATCCCCGCTCCCACCATCCGGGTCACTGCCGTTGTGTCCTTGGGCAAGACGCTTTACCCACCTGCTCCTAGTGCCACTCACACTGGTTTAAATGTAACTTAGATATTGGGTTTCACGATGTAAAGCGCTTTGAGTCACTAGAGAAAAAACGCTATATAAATATAGTTCACTCTTCACGAATGATTTTGAAAAATGAAAAATATCAAAATGGCCCAAGCTTGCCTTTATTTTTCAGTTTGCGGTCCTCTGTGGAAAAAGTTTGGACACCCTAGGCCAGGGGTCGGGAACCTTTTTGGCTGAGAGAGCCATGAAAGCCAAATATTTTAAAATGTATTTCCGTGAGAGCCATATCATATTTTTTAACACTGAATACAACTAAATGCGTGCATTTTTTAAGTAAAACCAACATTTTTTGAGTAAAATGAGTAATTATTTTTAATAACATTGTTATTTCTTGAACAGGTGCGGTAAAAAACGGATGGATGGATTAAAATGCATGAGAATGTTTCATATTTTGAACGTTATTTTTAACATCGTGATTACCAGCGGAATTATTCATTACTTATCGTGTTAATGGGTCGGGAACCTTTTTGGCTGAGAGAGCCATGAAAGCCAAATATTTTAAAAATGTATTTCCGTGAGAGCCATATCATATTTTTTAACACTGAATACAACTAAATGCGTGCATTTTTAAAGTAAAACCAACATTTTTAGAATATAATAAGTCTAATTATTTTTAATAACATTGTTATTTCTTGAACAGGTGCGGTAGAAATGGATGGATGGATTAAAATTGCATTAGAATGTTTCATATTTTGAACGTTATATTTAACATTGTGATTACCAGCGGAATTATTCATTACTTATCGTGTTAAGCAATGTCAGCCAAGATTTATCTGAGAGCCAGATGCAGTCATCAAAAGAGCCACATCTGGCTCTAGAGCCATCGGTTCCCTACCCCTGCCCTAGGCCTTCATTATAGTTTGCTGTACTCAAATGTTCTCAAGTGGCTAGATTTTAAAATAACCCGTGTTCATATCGGACACGTGCATTTAAACCTGGGTTTGCATGTGCTGTTTCTCAGGGGAAACTGGGGCCCATATCCAAGCGGGTTCACAAAGCTGAGCAGTATTTTCATCAAACAGACACAGATTGTTCCATAAATTCCTGCCCGGAGCTGCTAAGAAAAGGTGAGCAGAATTTTGGAGTTGTACCTGTACCTTTTTTATCCCAACTGGCAGTGCTTCTACGTGAAATTAACTCTCAAACATGCGTGTGACGGACAGATCTGGAGCTGTTGTTCCCGACGGCACCCAACACTTCCATCACAGTCGTGACGGTCTCGCAGAGGAGCGGTGTGTTGGAGGAGGCGGAGCCAGACAGAGAGCAGTTGCTCAGTAGAGTGAGTCTTGGGAGTGTGCAGTGGAACCTCAAAGGTTGATTTAACTTTTTAATTGAAGGGAGAAGTTATGTGAAGAAACAGTAACACTCACTTAAACAGTAATCCAAAAAGGTTCATTAGGTCTTCAAAAAATAATGCAATTTATTATTCTTACAGCCAGACCTGTGTTTACTTTCCGCTACAACTGTTGCCTTCCTCAAAGCTTTTCAGATGATGTTGCTGTGACGTGTCTGGTCAGCTGATTTAAACAGTTTTTGGCGCTGTCCTCCTGCTTGTAGTAGCAGGCTGACAGCGCTATCTGCAGTGACAACCTCTGACGAAAGCAACAGCTGCAGCCGAAACCGTCTGGTACGGAAGTAAACACACAGATCTGGCTTTAAGAATAACAAATTACTCACTTATATAAGTTAAGATCGTGTTTGGTATGTGTTACTTTTAACAGAGCTTACCTTTATCGACGGTCATTACAGCGTGTTGGAGTGTTTAATTGTTAAACGTTGCCGCCTCATCTTTGTAAATTTGAAAAATACCACTGCCTTTTGTTTGTGCTGTTAAAGCTTAATTAATGTCTTTACCATTTTATTGTTCACTCAAAAGAAGCTGTAATAACATTAGCTGCGTTTCCTTTACTCCGAGAAATGCGCAAAACCTAAATATCGCAATAAGAAAAACTAGTAATGGAAACACCCGTATTTCGAAAGACCTGAAGGTATGTGATTTTTCTGTCTATTGGCAGAAATCCATCTTTTTTATACCTGGGGGGAATATGTTTTTCTTCGTTTTTTATGACCTACAATGTGTGTTAAAATCTTGATCCGTCTCTTTGCCATACCTACCAACAATTATAGTTTTCCTGTAATGAGTACGGTTTTTGATAATCCAGTGGTAAAATATGCTGTTGTCCATTAAAGATTAACTTAAAGGCCTACTGAAATGATATTTTCTTATTTAAACGGGGATAGCAGGTCCATTCTATGTGTCATACTTGATCATTTTGCGATATTGCCATATTTTTGCTGAAAGGATTTAGTAGAGAACATCGACGATAAAGTTCGCAACTTTTGGTTGCTAATAAAAAAGCCTTGCCTTTACCGGAATTAGCAGACGATGTGCGCGTGACGTCACGGATTGTGGAGCTCCTCACATCTTCACATTGTTTATAATGGGAGCCTCCAGCAGCAACAGCTATTCGGGCCGAGAAAGCGACAATTTCCCCATTAATTTGAGCGAGGATGAAAGATTCGTGGATGAGGAAATTTAGAGTGACGGACTAGAAAGAAAAAAAGGCGATTGCATTGGGAGCGATTCAGATGTTTTTAGACACATTTACTAGGATGATTCTGGGAAATCCTTAATCTTTCTATTGTGTTGTTAGTGTTTTAGTGAGTTAATTAGTATCTGATAGTCGGAGGGGTGTGTTGACGCCAGTCTCTGAGGGAAGTCACGATCAGCTGCAGCACAAGAGAAGCTCCGCTGATTTCCGGTAAGAGGGGACTTATTTTCACACTTTTCTCACCGAAAACTGCCGGTCGACATGTAGTCGGGATCAATGTTCGCTTGACCGCTCTGATTCATAATAAAGCTTCAACTCCGGGAATTTTAAACAAGGAAACACTGTGTGTTTGTGTGGCTGAAGGCTAAAAGCTTCCCACCTCCATCTTTCTACTTTGACTTCTCCACTACTAATTGAACAAATTGCAAAAGATTCAGCAACACAGATGTCCAAAATACTGTGTAATTATGCGATGAAAAGAGATTACTTTTAGCCTTGTGTGGTGCTGGGCTAAAATGTCCCCTCCAACCAATAACGTCACAAACACACGTCATCATTCCGCAACGTTTTCAACAGGAAACTGCGCGGGAAATTCAAAATTGTAATTTAGTAAACTAAACTGGCCGTATTGGCATGTGTTTCACTGTTAATATTTCATCATTGATGTATAAACTATCAGACTGCATGTTCGGTAGTAGTGGGTTTCAGTAGGCCTTTAAAAATCGAAGCTACATAGCAAAGCAACTCCACGTGCAGGGGACAAAATATACGGGAAACTTCAATGATGCCTGGTTGGTTTACGTATAAAAACATCCATGATTGGTTGGTTGGTTTTCTACGATGAGTCACGATTGGTTAGGATTAGGGCAAAACATTACAGACAGGCCAATAAGAGGCAAGATAGGGCGGGTCATGGAACCAGGAAGGGAAATCATAACAGATGCGTAAATCCCAAATGATGACGAGAGAGTCGACGCTGCACCATCGCAACGGGCCGTCTGGCTAGTCCCTTTCCAGAAACAGAGGCCGATCCGCAGGCTCGTAGAGACCCACATGACCCAACAATGTCAATGGGGGCCGTAAGTACGTTGCCTTTGAGCGATCACCCGCTGCCTTCATCATCTAGTGACATGATGTCAGCGGTGTCTGCGATACCTTCCTTAAAGTTGAGTTTTGCAGGATGAGATTTTACGAGAATTACTGCTCACTCCCTTAAATGGAAACACAAGTCGCAAATGTAGTTTGTCAAAATTTTAGAAATGTGCTTTTATTTTGAGAGAAATTGCAATGGAAACTCAGCAATTGAAACCATAGTACCACGGATGTGTGACCGCGTAAACATTTGAGAAATATTTGGGGAGAATTAACCAAACCACGAATCGATCAAGCAGATTCACCAAATGCCTGAAAATGCGTGGTCTCGTTAGTTTGTCGAATGGCCGCAATTTCCACAAAGTTCACCTTCATGCATTCACGCACAGCTTAAATAGTTTGGTGGATAAAATGAGACAAAGGAGTGGCATAAAACACGTTTTTCTGTGGCAGCATCAGAGAAAGTTGTACATGTAAAAAAGCTATGGTGAGTTCAAGGACCGCCAGAATTAGTAGGACAAAACGGTGCTTGCCACATACTCTCATCAATGAAGCATGTTCAAACAGTGGAATTTCTAACAATTAGGAAGGTTAATGTCATGTTTGTTGTCCTACAGAAATCATATTAAAACAAAAACTATATTTTTTTCCCCTCATCTTTTTCCATTTTTATACATTTTTGAAAAAGCTCCAGGGAGCCACTCGGGCGGTGCTAAAGAGCCGCGGGTATCTGACCCCTGATCCCAGGGTAAGGTAATTAAAAACAGATTGTCATTTGCAATGCTGGCCTAGCAAAAGAAGCAGTATTTGCATGATAGAGATGTTGAAGTCTAGTGTTAATCTCTCATTTACCAACAAAAATTACCGCGCTATATCACTCTTAACCGTTCACAAATACTCTTAATGTGCGGGAGTAAATGTTTTGGAAAATAAATCACTTTTTAAGTGTAAAGAATACACCGATAATTTCTGCAACTTGTGGGCGGCGGAGCAGGCAGCTGACAATAAGGAAAATGTTGGTGGTGTTTCTGTAATTACATTTAATTATTACTATTACTTATAATTATTTATAACAATATAGTAATTTGACAATGATCTTTTAAGTCTGCGGTGTAAAACGAGTAAAACATTGTCTATTTTAAGTTCCATTTCTTTGTTGTAATCCTGTGCTTTTTTAGGTTAAGGTTACAAGTAGCACTTAAAACAGAACATTTATAAAATCACAAGTTGAGACAATTTTATCGAAGAAAAACTTAGCCTCACAACATCAACTTTTGTCACAACTTTCTGAACAGGCGGCCACAAATTCAGGCCTTTTTTAGGCTGCAACAATCACAAAAGAAATCCTGCTTAATCCTGGAAGGACTGGTGATCAGAAAATGTATTTTTGTAATGAATTAAAACGGCACAAACTGAAAAAAAATTATGTTAAAAATTGAACAGCAATGATATTTTGTGGTTTGCAAGGACAAGGTAAGCCAGCTTCAGACAGGTGAACCATTGCTAAATGACTTCTTATAGCACGGTCAGTATGTCAGCAACAGCGTAGCGTTTACAAGTTTGAGGTTCCTCTGTGTTTTTGATGTCTGTGTTTTGATCCCAAGAGGCGTGAAGTGACGCTCGCTGTGCTTCTTCATCCTTTGTAGTTTGTGAGCGGCGCAAAGGAAATGTGTTTCGCGCTGTGGACCGCAGGCTACTGGGCGGACTTTATCGACCCGACAACAGGAGAAGCTGTGAGTTCTGTTTTTATTTTTATTATTTAAAATATTAGAGCCCTGGTCTTGCATTTCAGTATGTCTCAATCTGATATCGGTTCGAAAAAGTCTTAATATCGGGTGTTATCCGCTTGCATGTGAAATTGTCAATATAAGCGCTTTGATACAAGCAGTCTTGCAGCATGTTTACTTGTGCAAAATCTGTTATCCAGTACCAATTTTGGAGGTCTTAAAATCGGCTACGATTCGTTCCATTTACCTTGGGCGTTAAAAGTCTGAGCTGATAATGACGTCACAGCCGAGTTGTGAGCATTCCAGTTAGGATGGCCACATCCACAAAAACTATTCTTGTGCTTGCCTTGTCTGAATATCAACAACCTTTGGGAAAATATGCACACTTTCTGCAACCGCCAAACTAGGTGGATGAAGAGGAATTACAGATGTTATTGCTAGCGATGTAGAACTTATATAACACATGAAATAAATGTTGTTTACGCTAGAGGTTCTTAATATTTTTCACCTCAGCGCCCAACTTTTCCACGAATTAGGGTTCTGGGGCCCACTCAAATATTAACACTGTATTTGTTTTCTTACTTTTGATTTGTAATTGTGTTCAATAATGTAACCTAAGCAGTTTTACAGAATAAACCTTGTCAAATAATATGAATCCATTAACCATGAAACCAAAAGTAGGTATTCATAAAAACTGATGAAAAATGCATTTACATACTGTATTTTCAGCACTATAAGGCGCACCTAAAAACCTAAAATTTTCTCAAAAGCTGACAGTGCGCCTTATAATCCGGGGCGCCTTACATATGGACCAATATTGAGCCACAACGGGTCTCACAACTATGGTAATCAATCAATGTTTATTTATATAGCCCTAAATCAGAAATGTCTCAAAGGACTGTACAAACCATTACGACTACAACATCCTCGGAATAACCCACATAAGGGCAAGGAAAACTCACACCCAGAGGGCAGGGAGAATTCACACCCAGTGGGACGCCAGTGACAATGCTGACCTTGAGAAACCTTGGAGAGGACCTCAAATCTGGGCAACCCCCCCCCCCCCCCCCCCCTCTAGGGGACCGAAAGCAATGGATGTCGAGCGGGTCTAAGCAGCTGCCGATTTAATTTTCCCCCGTAGGAGAAGAAGCGCGCGGTGAATGCTGGGATATATGACTGCGCCAGGCCGTGCCGTTATATTTCCATTTGTGTATTTAAATGTAAAGATCCCAAAATGGCTCCTATTGAGAGACATGATTTCAGGAAGGCAGGAATTGTCACTGAACTGCTAGACAACAGCAGCGACACTGACTCCATTAACAACGTCTCGAAATAGTGCAAAGCAATAACAATATATCAATAACTCAATGTTGCTCAAACGTTAATGTCACATAACACGACACACACATTTTACATTAAAAGCTTCCTTTTTTAAGTTATTCCTCATCCACGAATCCTTCTTCTTCAGTGTCCGAATTAAACATGCCACAAGAGGTCTCGCAACTACGGTAATCAGCCGTCTACCTTATTTTCCCTACGGTAAGCAGCCCCCTTCCTTATTTTCGCTAGTAGAAAAAGCGCGCGGTGCATGCTGGGATATATGACTGCGGGAGGCGTGCCGAGTTTTAAACTCAAGGCGATCAGTCACACAGTAGAAGACAGGAATAGAGCAGCAGCGAAATAATTTAACATTAACAGCAGCGACACTGACTCGTTTAATGACGACTTCGACGAGACGGAGCTTTTTAAATGCCGTATTCGCCCAACTGTTTGATTCGAACACTGAAGAAGAAGAAGAATTTGAGGGATTCGTGGATGAGGAATAACATAATAAAGTGAGCTTTACATGTTTATTTTGTGTGTTGTGTTGTGTGACATTATCGTTTGAGCAACGTTGAGTTATTGATGTATTATTGCTTTGCACTATTTTGAGTGTTACTATATTGTGATCGCACTAACGTTTGATTTACCGTAACAGTATCAGACAGTTTTTTCCGTGTTCATTGAATCGGGGAAAATAATAAAACAGCTGTTTATTCATTTTGGCAGTGAACGGAGTTGTCAGAACGCCGGTTTGTAATCTATTAATAAAGTTTCTGACCTATCTGACTGTTTTGTTGACATTCCCTTTAGTGCAGCTCCATCTAAAGGATGCATAACGTTACCCCGGCCTCTAATGTAGCATCTATTCCATGTGCCTTTTAATGCGGTAAGCCTTATATATGAACAAAATATTAAAATAGGCCATTCATTGAAGGTGCGCCTTATAGTGCGGAAAATACGGTACAATCACAAAAAAAATCTAACTAAATCAATGATAAATAATGTATCTTTAAAGAACTGTCAATAAAATGCAGGTGCAAATGAAAATACAACTTCACTAATTTTGTCATAATTTTTGCGCTTAAAATTTGACTTTAAAATCCAGACTTCTTTTTGCATGTTATTGTAATTCCTGCCACAAGTGGTGAAAATGTGTATTACAACTAAGTACCGCTGCGGCCCGCAAGGACCATATCTGAGAAACAAATATTTTTCGGCAGCCCCCTAGGGGCCTATCCCGGCCCAACATGGTTAAGAAACAGAGGTTTACACTACAGTAAGGTTACCATATTCAGATTGGAGAAACTGATCAGGCGGGCCGGTTCTACAATCAGAATAAAACTGGACACACTGGTGACGGTGGCAGAGAAGAGGACTGTTGACAAACTAGTGAGCATCCTGGATGATGCCAGTCACCCTCTGCATAGTTATCAGTAGCTAGAGGAGCCTGTTCAGTGCTAGACTGCTTCATCCCAAGTGCAGGACTAATAGACTAAAAAAACTCCTTTGTCCCACACACCATTAGACTTTACAGCTCCTGTCTGGGGAGGGGGGCAGGGGGTACTAGGATGACAGGGGATGCAAAACATTAACAGTGCAATACGTTTTCATAACATGGTCACTACTGCCTACTTTGTCTTGTTATATTTTTACTTTACTGTTACATTTTTATTCCCATTGTTGGTTTTTATTTTTATTCTTATAGTAATATTTCTCCATTTTTTTTCCATCTATACCCCCATTATTTACTTTACTTTTTACTTTTTAAATTGATCTCAACTCTGTACACTTCTGCTGGAATTTTAATTTTCCTGAAGGAATAAATAAAGTACTATCTATCTATCTATCTATCTATCTAATGTGGCTCATTTATAACAGATATTATATAAAATTATATTGTTTACATCCAGAGCAGCCATCTTTGAGAAAGCGCTGACTTTCCGAGTTGCAAATCCGACCTGCAGGAGCGTTCCAGTTTAAATTCGGACTACGCAGTACAAATGGAACACACAGTCTGCAATAAAGGTATCGAAACATGGCACTGTTTGATTTTACGTGAATCGATACCCGATAGGACCGACATAATTCGGTCGGTGCCTGTAAAAGTACAGAATTCGGTGGCCATCCCTAGTTATGAGAGAAACAAACATATTGTGTTCATCAGTCAAGTTTATTTCAGCCTCCATCGTAATTTGCTATCTTTCTCGTTTCCCAACAGTTCTTTGCATCTCCGGTTAGTCCGAGCACAGCACACACGGGGAAGGAGGAAGAGGAACCCCTGCATTCCGGATTCTGCATCGAGACGTCGGGCCCCTGCACGGTCATCCGCCACATTCTGAGAGGAACGCCCTGGTTTGTGGGGACCGTTTTCACCAACGCACCGACTCACAGTGCCGTCGTCACGCGGTTACAAGGACGCTCACGGGTACTGGACGACGAGGTGGAATGAGACGGATTTAGCCGCGGCGTTTGTGAAAAGGCTTGGCCGCCGTGTGTGTGTGTTTGTGTGTTTCTGTATATAAAGTGAGAGTACCACGCTCCAACAAGGTAGTAAACAAATGGACTGGACTGAGCTGTGACAGCGCAACTCTTGTGCTTGGCTGTGAACCCGCGGCAATGCCCTGCATCCGCACACCCGTACTGGGGCAGGTGGCATCCGCACACCCGTACTGGGGTAGGGAATATCCACACACCCGTACTGGGTCAGGGAGCATCCACACACCCATACTTGGGCAGGGAGCCTTTGAGCGCTCCATGGCCAGAGGTAGCAGGTTGCATCATTTACCAACCTGCACTCGGGCAACACTGATTGTGAGGAATCTCAGCTGCCGAACCAATAAAGCGACGTCTCGTCAGGCTGCACTGAAAAACATCTGTCGTTATGGTTTCCTCATAGGAAGTCAGAACGGCTTCTTCAGAGTCAGAGCTTCTTGGTGCCCGTGGAGGCCTGCAGCCACATCTGTCTTTGCTCATAGGCCAGAGACACTTTTGCAGTCTTCTTCTTGAAAAAGGCCCTGACCTTGGTGAAAAAGTCTGTCTTTTTGGGCGCCTGGAGATGATGCCTGAGTGCCCGAGCGAGAGCTTCCACAAAGGCGGCCTGACAGCGGGCCATGGAGAAATACAGGCGCTCCTTAGATCCAAATTCCTCACAGAGGTCCTTGTAGATGTGGACGTGGAAGTCGCCGACATTCATCAGGAGGTTGGGGCGCGTCTCTACCACCGCGCTCATGAGATGCGCCAGCATCCAGTCGATGTCCATCTCCAGCACCGACTTGGAGTTGGAGTGGGCGATATGGTCCGTCAGCTTCCACAACAACACGGTGAAAAAGGTGTTTTCTTTCTTCGTCCATGTTCCCACGGACGTGTGGCGACAATAACCCTTTTCCGTTTTGGCGCAGCCGTCGGCGGGAGTGCGGGCGCGGAGTTTCTTTTCCGCCCGGGTGTTGAGCACCGGCGTGGGCAGAGGCGCCACCAAGCCGTTGATTTTCTCCTCCGACGAGTCGCTGTCGGCGCGCACGTCCTCCCCTGCGGCGCCGCCGGCCGTCCTCATGTTCTCCAAGCAGTTCCTCAACACTGAGATTGTCTGCAGCGCTATATCTCCGATCTCCGACACTTGGTGAGGCACGTCCGGGTACGTGAAAGAGTTGGGCTTCAAGGAGATGTCGGACAGCGCCTTGTTCACCGTCTTCGACACTTTGGCTGCGACCATCTCCAGCAGTTGGTCGCCGCACGGCGTCTTTACGTTTCCGGCGTTTATTGTGTCTTTGAGGGCCAGAAGAAGCGAGTCCCAAATGCACGCGTGGATGTCATCCTCCGTCACACACGAGAAGTTGAGCGCCCGTTGCAGAGTGTCACAACCTTTCCTAAAAAGGAAAAATAACACTTTTTAATCCAGACTTGGAAATGCACTTTTGAGGAATTTTGCCTATCATTCACAATCCCTGTGAGACAAGAACACATTTTTTTTTCATGCATTCTAAGTCGTAAAATATGGCAAGTATGAGGTAGCTAACAATGCAGCTAATGTTAATACTCTACTCCAGGGGTCACCAGGTAGGCCAGATGAGTCGCCCGCTGGCCTGTTCTAAAAATAGCTCAAATAGCAGCACTTACCAGTGAGCTTCCTCTATTTTTCTTATTTTTTTTATTTACTAGCAAGCTCGTCTCGCTTTGCTCGACATTTTTAATTCTAAGAGAGACAAAACTCAAATAGAATTTGAAAATCCAAGAAAATATTTTAAAGACTTGGTCTTCACTTGTTTAAATAAATTCATTTATTTTTTTACCTTGCTTCTTACAACTTTCAGAAAGACAATTTTAGAGAAAAAATACAACCTTAAAAAGGATTTTAGGATTTTTAAACACATTTACCTTTTTACCTTTTAAATTCCTGACAATTTAATCAATCTTCAACCATTTTTTTTTTTATTGTAAAGAATAATAAATACATTTTAATTTAATTCTTCATTTTAGCTTCTGTTTTTTGACGAATATTTGTGAAATATTTCTTCAAACTTATGATTAAAATTCAAAAAAAATATTCTGGCAAAGGTAGAAAATCTGTAGAATCAAATTTAAATCTTATTTTTAAGTCTTTTGAATTCCTTTTTAAATTTTTGTCCTGTAAAATCTACAAGAAATAATGATTTGTCTTTGTTAGAAATATAGCTAGGTCCAATTTGTTATATATTCTAACAAAGTGCATATTGGATTTTAACCTATTTTACACATGTCATCAAAATTCTAAAATTAATCTTAATCAGGAAAAATTACTAATGATGTTCCATAAATAATTTTTTTAATTTTTTAAATAGATTCAAATTAGCTAGTTTTTTTCTTAATTTTTTTCGGTTAAATTTTGAATTTTAAAGAGTCGAAATTGAAGATAAACTATGTTTCAAAATTTAATTTTCATTTTTTTCGTGTTTTCTCCTCTTTTAACCAATCAATTAAGTGTTTTTTTCATCATTTCTTCTCCACAAAAAACCTTCCGTAAAAGAAAAAAAATGTACGACGAAATGATGGACAGAAATACCCATTTTATATAAATATATATAAATTTATTTATTAAAGGTAAATTGAGCAAATTGGCTATTTCTGGTCATTTATTTAAGTGTTTATCAAACTGGTAGCCCTTTGCATTAATCAGTACCCAAGAAGTAGCTCTTTGTTTCAAAAATGTTGGTGACCCCTGCTCTACTCAGTCCATAAAGCCCTCTATAAAAAAACGCCAACAATTCTCCATATTAGCCTAGTATTAGAGATATTGTTAGAAGCGCTTTTGCTGTGGTGCCGTAATCAGCTTATGCTGCTATATTGACATATTGAGCCGGTGAGCTGCTGCATCGCCTCTGAGCTGGTGAAAGTTAATTCTAGATTATAAATCATGCTTGTCACCTGGATAGTACAAGGTTGTGGACATAAACCGGGAAGTTGGTCAACTTTGAGATCAAACTACGTTCACACTGCGGGGACAGATGTCCCATTCAGATTTTTCTACTGCTCTTATTATTACAAAAAATTTTGGATTTGTAGTGTGAATGCAATCTGACCCGCATACTGTCGTGCCGTCGCACGCACTGCAGTGGCTGCGGAAAATGGAATCAGCTTTAGTCGGTCTCAGTGCCGGTGCATTTGTGGACATTTTAAGGATTTCGTGCAATTAAAAGTCATAATTTTCTTAACCAAATTATTGCATGTAGAAGATTGAAGAAGGAAGAGGACAATATTTTGGCTCTCGCAGGTTGACGGGATATTTTGCTTTGATGCAGTCGAAGACAAGAGAGGCGGAACTTTCATGGGAGTTCTTAAAACATTTAATTTTCACTTTATTTATTTTGTAACCGTCTATTTTGGCCACTAATGGTGACGCTTATTGGTTTTTGATGATGCTCTAGTCCAGGGGTCGGCAACCCGCGGCTCTTCGATCACTCTAATGTGGCTCAGCTGCATGATTGCCGACGCCAACAACTTTAACACGCTTACTAATACGCGCCACACTGTGAACCCACACCAAACAAGAATGAAAAACACATTTTGGGAGAAAATCTACACCGTAACACTACATAAACACAACAGAACAAATACCCAGAATCCCATGCATCCCTAACTCCCCCCCCCTCATCGCATATACATCCAAATTATTTCCACATACCAAAGAGGCCGGGGTCGGACATGAAAAAAATTGGAATTGCACTGTTCACACTGACATGAAAAAATACGATGCGGGTCACATGCGGGCAACAAAACGGGAATTGACCTAAGAGCAGGAAATGGCAAGAAAGACACAAAAAAGACGCTTGTTTGCGGCACTTTTTTTTTCTTCATCTAAACTGGAAGATATAAACAGTCGACATCCCAGTGAGAGCAGACAGTGTACAGTAAGTGATTGTTTTATCATTTTTGTAGCTTCTTGTTCAGCACTTAGCAATACTGCTACACGATGCTCAGTAGGGATGTAACAATATCAAAACCACACTGTACGATATTGAGGTGTATGTCCAAAAGAAAAAAGACTTGCAATAGTGTGTAAAATGATGTGGCAGGAATGTTTAGGATAACCAGACATAGTGTGTGAAACTGAACACAAACATAATGCTAAATTGTTTTAATTGTATAGGTTAATACAAACATGTATTTTTAAGTGCTAAGAATCGGGAGCAAGGCTGAAGTGTCTTGCCTAAGGACACAACAGCAGTGATGGGGATCGAACCTGGAACCCTCAGGTTGCAGCCACGGCCGTTCTACCCTCCTCGCCATGCCGTCCCCAATAGTATATTTTGTTAGCTGATCTTTACTATTCAGAAACCACAGAAAAGCCACCTCTTGCTATCAGATTTTCACTATTTAGAAAGCATGTAGATCCGCCACTTGCTGGCAGTTTTTCCTTTAAGAGGTACATAAGTTACCTCTTACTAACAGTTCTTCACTATTTAGAAGGCATGTAGATCCGCCACTTGCTGGCGGTTTTTCCTTTAAGAGGTACATAAGTTACCTCTTACTAACAGTTCTTCGTTATTTAGAAGGCATGTAGAACCGCCACTTACTAGAAGTTTTTGACTATTTAGAAGGCATGTAGAACCGCCACCAAGTAGCAGTTTTTCACTATTTAAGAAGCATGTAGAACCGTCACTTATGAACAGTTTTTCACTATTTAAGAAGCATGTAGAGCCGCCACTTACTAACAGATTTTCAAAATTTAGAAGGCATGTAGAACCTCCGCTTAGTAGAAGTTTTTCACTATTCAAAAGGCATGTACAACTGCCACTTACAGGCAGTTTTTCACCCTTCAGAATGGATGTAGAACCACCACTTACTAGCAGTTTTTGACTATTTAGAAGGCATGTAGAACCGACTTACCAGCAGTTTTTTGACTATTTAAAAGGCATGTAGAACCGCCACTTACTAACAGTTTTTCACTATTTAGAAAGCATGTAGAACCGCCACTTAGTAGCAGTTTTTCACTCGTTAGAACGGATGTAGAACCACCACTTGCTAGCAGTTTTTGACTATTTAGAAGGCGTGTAGAACCGACACTTGTTAGCAGTTTTTGACTATTTAGAAGGCGTGTAGAACCGCCACTTACTAGCATTTTTTTTACTATTTAGAACGCATATAGAACCGCCACTTGCTAGCAGTTTTTCACTATTTAGAAGGCATGTAGAACCGACACTTACCATCAGTTTTCTTTACTATTTAGAGGGCATGTAGAACCACCACTTACTAGCAGTTTTTCACTCTTTAGAAAGGATGTAGAACCACCACTTACTAGCAGTTTTTGACTATTTAGAAGGCATGTAGAGCCAACACTTACTAGCAGTTTTTGACTATTTAGAAGGCATGTAGAGCCAACACTTACTAGCAGTTTTTGACTATTTTGAAGGCATGTAGAACAGCCACTTACTAGCAGTTTTTTACTATTTAGAAGGCATATAAACCCGCCACTTGCTAGCAGTTTTTACTATTTAGAGGGCATGTAGACCGCCACTTACTAGCAGTTTTTCACTCTTTAGAAAGGATGTAGAACCACCACTTACTGACAGTTTTTTACTATTTAGAAGGCATGTAGAACCGCCACTTGCTAGCAGTTTTTACTATTTAGAGGGCATGTAGACCGCCACTTACTAGCAGTTTTTCACTCTTTAGAAAGGATGTAGAACCACCACTTACTGACAGTTTTTGACTATTTAGAAGGCATGTAGAACAGCCACTTACTAGCAGTTTTTTACTATTTAGAAGGCATATAAACCCGCCACTTGCTAGCAGTTTTTACTATTTAGAAGGCATGTAGAACCGCCACTTGCTAGCAGTTTTTACTATTTAGAGTGCATGTAGAACCGCCACTTACTAGCAGTTTTTCACTATTTAGGAGGCTTGTAGAACCGACACTTACTAGCTGTTTTTTTACTATTTAGAGGGCATGTAGAACCGACACTTACTAGCAGTTTTTCACTATTTAGAAGGCATGTAGAGCCAACACTTACTAGCAGTTTTTGACTATTTAGAAGGCATGTAAAACCGCCACTTACTAGCAGGTTTTCACTATTTAGAAAGCATGTAGAACCGCCACTTACTAGCAGTTTTTCACTATTTAGAAGGGATATAGAACCGCCACTTGCTAGTAGTTTTTCAGTATTTAGAAGGCATGTAGAACTGACACTTACTAGCTGTTTTTTACTATTTAGAGTGCATGTAGAACCGCCACTTACTAGCATTTTTTCACTATTTAGAAGGCATGTAGAACCGACACTTACTAGCAGTTTTTCACTATTTAGAAGGCATGTAGAACCGCCACTTACAAACAGTTTTTCACTATTTAGAAGGCATGTAGAACTGCTACTTAAATGCATTTTTTCACTATTTAGAAGGCATGTAGAACCTCCAGTTAAGAGCAGTTTTTCACTATTTAGAAGATATTAGAACTGCCACTTACAAGCAGTTTTTCACTATTTAAGAGGCATGTAGCACCGCCACTTACCAACAGTTTTTCAAAATTTAGAAGGCATGAAGAACCTCCACTTAGTAGCAGTTTTTCACTATTTAGAAGGCATGTAGAACCGCCACTTACTAGCAGTTTTTCAAAATTTAGAAGGCATGTACAACTGACACTTACTAGCAGTTTTTTACTATTTAGAGGGCGTGTAGAACCGCCACTTACTAGCAGTTTTTCACTATTTAGAAGGCATGTAGAAACGCCACTGACTAGCAGTTTTTGACTATTTAGAAGTTATGTAGAACCGCCACTTACTAGCAGTTTTTCACTATTTAGAAGGCATGTAGAAACGCCACTGACTAGCAGTTTTTGACTATTTAGAAGTTATGTAGAACCGCCACTTACTAGCAGTTTTTCACTATTTAGAAGGCATGTAGAACCGACACTTTTTACCAGTTTTTTACTATTTAGAAGGCATATAGAACCGCCACTTGCTAGCAGTTTTTTACTATTTAGAAGGCATGTAGAACCGCCACTTACTAGCAGTTTTTCACTAGAAGGCATGTAGAACCGACACTTACTAGCTGTTTTTTACTATTTAGAGGGCATGTAGAACCGCCACTTACTAGCAGTTTTTTACTATTTAGAAGGCATGTAGAACCGCCACTTACTAGCAGTTTTTCACTAGAAGGCATGTAGAACCGACACTTACTAGCTGTTTTTTACTATTTAGAGGGCATGTAGAACCGCCACTTACTAGCAGTTTTTCACTATTTAGAAGGCATGTAGAACCTCGACTTAGTAGCAGTTTTTCACTATTTAGAAGATATTAGAACTGACACTTACAAGCAGTTTTTCACTATTTAGAAGGCATGTAGAACCGCCACTTACTAGCAGGTTTTCACTATTTAGAAAGCATGTAGAACCGCCACTTACTAGCAGTTTTTCACTATTTAGAAGGGATATAGAACCGCCACTTGCTAGTAGTTTTTCAGTATTTAGAAGGCATGTAGAACTGACACTTACTAGCTGTTTTTTACTATTTAGAGTGCATGTAGAACCGCCACTTACTAGCATTTTTTCACTATTTAGAAGGCATGTAGAACCGACACTTACTAGCAGTTTTTCACTATTTAGAAGGCATGTAGAACCGCCACTTACAAACAGTTTTTCACTATTTAGAAGGCATGTAGAACTGCTACTTAAATGCATTTTTTCACTATTTAGAAGGCATGTAGAACCTCCAGTTAAGAGCAGTTTTTCACTATTTAGAAGATATTAGAACTGCCACTTACAAGCAGTTTTTCACTATTTAAGAGGCATGTAGCACCGCCACTTACCAACAGTTTTTCAAAATTTAGAAGGCATGAAGAACCTCCACTTAGTAGCAGTTTTTCACTATTTAGAAGGCATGTAGAACCGCCACTTGCTAGCAGTTTTTAAGTATTTAGAAAGCATGTAGAACCGCCACTTACTAGCAGTTTTTCAAAATTTAGAAGGCATGTACAACTGACACTTACTAGCAGTTTTTTACTATTTAGAGGGCGTGTAGAACCGCCACTTACTAGCAGTTTTTCACTATTTAGAAGGCATGTAGAAACGCCACTGACTAGCAGTTTTTGACTATTTAGAAGTTATGTAGAACCGCCACTTACTAGCAGTTTTTCACTATTTAGAAGGCATGTAGAAACGCCACTGACTAGCAGTTTTTGACTATTTAGAAGTTATGTAGAACCGCCACTTACTAGCAGTTTTTCACTATTTAGAAGGCATGTAGAAACACCACTGACTAGCAGTTTTTGACTATTTAGAAGGCATGTAGAAACGCCACTGACTAGCAGTTTTTCACTATTTAGAAGGCATGTAGAACCGACACTTTTTACCAGTTTTTTACTATTTAGAAGGCATATAGAACCGCCACTTGCTAGCAGTTTTTTACTATTTAGAAGGCATGTAGAACCGCCACTTACTAGCAGTTTTTCACTAGAAGGCATGTAGAACCGACACTTACTAGCTGTTTTTTACTATTTAGAGGGCATGTAGAACCGCCACTTACTAGCAGTTTTTTACTATTTAGAAGGCATGTAGAACCGCCACTTACTAGCAGTTTTTCACTAGAAGGCATGTAGAACCGACACTTACTAGCTGTTTTTTACTATTTAGAGGGCATGTAGAACCGCCACTTACTAGCAGTTTTTCACTATTTAGAAGGCATGTAGAACCTCCACTTAGTAGCAGTTTTTCACTATTTAGAAGATATTAGAACTGACACTTACAAGCAGTTTTTCACTATTTAGAAGGCATGTAGAACTGTGACTTAGTAGCAGTTGTTCACTATTTAGGAGGCTTGTAGAACCGACACTTACTAGCTGTTTTTTACTATTTAGAGGGCATGTAGAACCGCCACTTTCTAGCAGTTTTTCACTATTTAGAAGGCATGTAGAGCCAACACTTACTAGCAGTTTTTGACTATTTAGGAGGGATATAGAACCGCCACTTAGTAGCAGTTGTTCACTATTTAGAAAGCATGTAGAACCGCCACATACTAGCAGTTTTTCACTATTTAGAAGGGATATAGAACCGCCACTTGCTAGTAGTTTTTCAGTATTTAGAAGGCATGTAGAACTGACACTTACTAGCTGTTTTTTACTATTTAGAGTGCATGTAGAACCGCCACTTACTAACATTTTTTCACTATTTAGAAGGCATGTAGAATCGACACTTAGGAGCAGTTTTTCACTATTTAGAAGATATTAGAACTGCCACTTACGAGCAGTTTTTCACTATTTAGAAGGCATGTAGAGCTGCCACTTACTAGCAGTTATTCACTACTTAGAAGGCACGGGGAACTGCCACTTACTAGCAGTATTTCACTATTTAGAAGACCTGTTTAAAAGCCTCTTAGTAGCAGTTTTTCACTATTTAGAAGGCACGTAGAACCTCCACTTATTAGCAGTTTTTCACTATTTAAAATATATTAGAACTGCCATTTACAAACCGTTTTTCACTATTTAAAAGACATTACAACCACTACTTACTATCAGTTTTTCACAATTTAGAAGGCATGTAGAGCCTCCACTTACTAGCAATTGTTCACTATTTAAAGGGCATATAGAACCGCCACTTACTATCAGTTTTTAACTATTTAGAGTGCATGTAGAACTGACACTTACTAGCAGTTTTTCACCATTTAGAAGGCACATAGAACCGCCACTTACTTGCAGTTTTTAACAATTTAGAGGGCATGTAGAACTGATACTTACTAGCAGTTTTTCACCATTTAGATAAGGCACATAGAACCGCCGCTTACTAGCAGTTTTTCACTATTTAGAAGGCATGTAGAGCCGCCACTTACTAGCAGTTATTCACTATTTAGAAAGCATATAGAACCACCACTTACTATCAGTTTTTAACTATTTAGAGGGCATGTAGAACTGACACTTACTAGCAGTCTTTCACCATTTAGAAGGCACATAGAACCGCCCTCTTTCTAGCCTTTTGTTCTACTTTTTAAAAGGCCAAAGAGTTGTCTCACCTCAGGATTGTGTAAAGTGTGCAAAAGAAAGCAGGTGCATGTTTTGCAGGTTCTCTGCGTGCACTCACTCGGTGACGTGTGCGTGTTCTTCCACCTGAGGAACCACAACGACCAGCACTTCTTGGGAGATTTTGTACAGGATACTTTGCCACATTTTCAGCAGCACCATGAACGCATTGCAGTCAAAGTGGCCGTACTCGATTAAGTCCCACGTCCTGCGGGGGGATATGAGCGCTCGTCAGGCCGCCAGGTGTGCTGAGTTGTCGGCCTACTTACTCGGTAGTTATGCCATCCAGGTGCAGCTGTAATTCGCTTTTGAAGAACTCTGATGCCAGCAGGGGCATGTTCAGGTTGCTGCACCTCAGTAAGTCAGGTTCAATTGGGGACTGCTGGGAGGAACACAAACAATGATACGATATCACCACAAATCATAAATTCTTGTATTGACTTGTAGTGAGGAATGTTAAAAAAATGTAATCAACTGAAAGTAGTCAAACAGAATGGTAGTTATGAAAATCCCTCACATATTTATTAATAACTATTGATTTAATATACTTCTTATAAGCGCTGTTTCACATTGTGCTGTAAATACAATCTATTTCTTTACAATGACAAGTAATCTGTCTATTGTCACACAGTCTTGTAAAGTTAATTGTCCATAAATGTAGAAAAACTCCCTCAAACATAATTGTTTTTAAAAAAACTTCCTTTTCAAATCCCTTAAAATTATGACGAACAAAACAAATTTATTCGTGAAAAAAGCTTTTTTTATATAGTTGCCCTTTTTTTAAATAGCAGATATTATGTATATATTTTTCTATTGCGCTCATATTTTTATCGCGATTGCTCTGATTTATTGTTATTTAAAATAAAAAATTGTTTTACTTTTATTCAACAAAAAAGAACATTTACTACAACAAATATGGCATCATTTCTAAAAGGTCTGTTATGTTTTTTCGGAACGAACAGTAAATAAAACCAGAATGGAATGAAAATGTACGTACAAAATATGGAGAGAAAAAAACAGGAATAGAAACAAGTTCTCATATTCTGGACTAAAGTTTCTGTTTTACTGATTATGACTTACTAATAGCTTTTAATATTAATTTTCAATTTAAAAAACAAAAAAGCAATTTCAACCAAATTATTTAATTTAATTATGTATACATATATGTGTATATATATATATATATATGTGTGTGTGTATGTATGTGTATATATATATATATATATATATATATATATATATATATATACCACAATTTTATTTTTATTAAATAATATTTTTTTTATTTTATTTTATTTTATTACCACAATTTTCTCACCAAAACCTGCCGGTTGACATGTGGTAGAGAAACATGTTCGCTTGACCGCTCTGTTCCATAATAAAGCTTCACAACAAACAAAGAAACACAGGCTGTGTTTGTGTTGCTAAAGGCAGCCGCAATACACCGCTTCCCACCTACAGCTTTCTTCTTTTATGTCTCCATTATTCATTTAACAAATAGCAAACGATTCAGCAACACAGTCTCCAGGATATATATATATATATATATATATTCATTGATGACAGCAAAAGCTCATCACATTATAACAAACATAAAACAACAAATACATACAAAAAAGTAATGTCTAGTTTGGTAAGTTAATTTTTGTTTTTTATTTTATTTTTCAAGAGTTATCCTTTCTTTCCCCTCTATGTACTTTTACATTATGTAACTTGGATTATTGTTAAAACCTGTGAATGCCCACATTTTGAAAATAGTAAGATTCTGTTTACTTTAAGATTGTTGCAAAACTTGATAGACGGCGAAAAGGGACAAGCGGTAGAATGGATGGATGTTATTCCACCTGAATTGGGAAGTTGTACTTGTCAAATATTGTTATTGAAATAAAGTTCTGACAAAAAACACTTCCTCGTTCTCGACCAATCACGTTTAAGGCGTGGTGCATTCACAAACAAGGGGATTTAGAATATCAATATAAACAATAACAGCAGCCGGTCGTGACGAAAGTTATTTCGGGCAGAAAATTATTGAAGATTTCGTTCCCTTATTTTCATACTGCCGCCGTTCGGAATTATACTGACTGTTTGTGTCATGATTTTGTTAAATTCCTGACAAAAACACTTCCTCATTCTCAACCAATCACATGTAAGGCGCGGTGCGTTCACGAACACTGGAACACTGAACGTCAACATAAATATGAACGTTATGCAAGTGTTAGCAGTAGTAATACAAATATATTGTTGTTTTTTTATAATATACACAATGAACAATTTATTTAGCGTTCTCATTAAAACGTATACATACACATGCGTGCAGGAGTACGTATGTCACTGACTTACATCATCATTCTGGGAGTAAACTGATCTCCGCCTCTGATCGATATTCATGTTTGTGTTTCAATAGAAGAATGAAGCAAAAGTCCTCGCTTGGTTAAAACCATTTCAATGTGGAGTCTTGAACGCAACACCTCTTGGAGTCTTTTAGGGGAGGGAGCAGGGATGAGGGGAGGAGGAAAAAAAAAAAAAAAAAAAACAGTCGACCGCCGCGTCAGGACTTCAAGTTTATACAACAAACTGCAACGCTGTCATTTGACGCCATGCACCATGACATCATCATACGTCACCCTTGTCGTGTGACGTCACCCACCGCCTCGCAACCCCGCGCATGGCTGTCCGATTGCCATCGAACTAAGCACAGGTAAGACATTCTTATTGAATTCATCGTTAAAGGCCTACTGACATGATATTTTCTTATTTAAACGGGGATAGCAGGTCCATTCTATGTGTCATACTTGATCATTTCGCGATATTGCCATATTTTTGCTGAAAGGATTTAGTAGAGAACATCGACGATAAAGTTTGCAACTTTTAGTCCCTAATAAAAAAGCCTTGCCTGTACCAGAAGTAGCAGACGATGTGCGCGTGACGTCACAGGTTGTAGGGCTCCTCACATCCTCACATTGTTTACAATCATGGCCACCAGCCGCAAGAGCGATTCGGACCGAGAAAGCGATGATTTCCCCATTAATTTGAGCGAGGATGAAAGATTCGTGGATGAGGAAAGTGAGAGTGAAGGACTAGAAGAAAAAAAAAAGAGACGAGAGCAGTGGGAGCGATTCAGATGTTATTAGACACATTTACTAGGATGATTCTGGAAAATCCCTTATCTGCTTATTGTGTTACTAGTGTTTTAGTGAGATTATAAAGTCATACCTGAAAGTCGGAGGGCTGCGGTGACCCCCAGTGTCTCTGATGGAAGCCATGGAGGAGCCAAGAAAGTCGCAGCCGCCTCTTTGACATCTCGAGTAGACGCAAGCTCCGCTCATATCTCCGGTAAGAGACAACTTATTACCGCAATTTTCTCCCCAAAACCTGCCGGTTGACATGTGGTAGAGAAACATGTTCGCTTGACCGCTCTGTTCCATAATAAAGCTTCACAACAAACAAAGAAACACAGGCTGTGTTTGTGTTGCTAAAGGCAGCCGCAATACACTGCTTCCCACCTACAGCTTTCTTCTTTTATGTCTCCATTATTCATTTAACAAACGATTCAGCAACACAGTCTCCAGAATACTGTGTAATTATGCGATAAAAACAGACTACTTTTAGCCATGTTCGGTGCTGAGAGAACATGTCCGCTACCACTGGTGACGTAGTAGTGGGTTTCAGTAGGCCTTTACTATAATAACGAGGGGTGTCCGATCCCAAATTTATTGGAAATCAATCTGATATCATCAGAAAATTGGATCATATTTTGATTAAGTCATTTACAAAACGTAAACTTGTGCGCAACAAGCAGTCCTGTATTGTCTTTACTTATGTGTGATATCATGTGCGATACAAGCAGTCCTCCAGAGTGTTTACTTATGTGTGATAGCATGTGCGATAAAATGTATTGTGCATGGTGTTGACTTGAGTTTGATATCATGTGTGATACAAGCAGTCCCGTAGAGTGTTTACTTGCGTGATATCATACATAAGTAAAGACTGTAGAGGCCTGCTTGTTTCGCACATGACATCACACACGAGTAAGCTTTCTACAGGACTGCTTGTATCGCACATGATATCACACTTAAGTCAAAGTGTAATATCATGTGCGATACAAGCAGTCCCGTAGAGTGTTTACTTGCGTGATATCATACATAAGTAAAGGCTGTAGAGGCCTGCTTGTTTCGCACATGACATCACACACGAGTAAGCTTTCTACGGGACTGATTGTATCGCACATGATATCACACTTAAGTCAGCACTCTACAGGACTGATTGTATCGCACATGATATCACACTTAAGTCAGCACTCTACAGGACTGATTGTATCGCACATGATATCACTCTTAAGTCAGCACTCTACAGGACTGATGGTATCGCACATGATATCACACTTAAGTCAGCACTCTACAGGACTGATTGTATCGCACATGATATCACACTTAAGTCAGCACTCTACAGGACTGATTGTATCGCACATGATATCACACTTAAGTCAGCACTCTACAGGACTGATTGTATCGCACATGATATCACTCTTAAGTCAGCACTCTACAGGACTGATGGTATCGCACATGATATCACACTTAAGTCAGCACTCTACAGGACTGATTGTATCGCACATGATATCACACTTAAGTCAGCACTCTACAGGACTGATTGTATCGCACATGATATCACTCTTAAGTCAGCACTCTACAGGGAGGCTTGTTTCGCACATGATATCACACTTAAGTCAGCACTCTACAGGACTACTTGTATCGAACATGATATCACACTTAAGTCAGCACTCTACAGGACTGATTGTATCGCACATGATATCACACTTAAGTCAGCACTCTACAGGACTGATTGTATCGCACATGATATCACACACAAGCAAACACTCTACAGAACTGCTTGTATTGCACAAGATATCCCACAAGTCAGCACTCTACAGGACTGCCTGTATCGTACATGATATCACACTTAAGTCAGCACTCTACAGGACTGCTTGTTTCACATGATATCACACACAAGTAAACACTCTACAGGACTGCCTGTATTGTGCATGATATCACATGCAAGTAAACACTATGCAACATTGCTTTCATCACATGATATCACAAGCAAATGAACACGCTTGTATCGCACATGATATCACACATAAGTAAACACGATGCAGGACTGCTTGTATTGCACATGATATCACACGCAAATAAACATGCAGCAGGAATGCTGGTATCGCACATGATATCACACATAAGTAAACATGATGCAGGACTGCTTGTATTGCACATATAAGTAAACACGATGCAGGACTGCTTGTATCGCACATGATATCACACACAAGTAAACACTCAGCAGGACTGTTTTTATCGCACATGATATCACACACAAGTAAACACGCAGCAGGACTGCTTGTATCACACATGATATCACACACAAGTAAACACGCAGCAGGACTCCTAATATCGCACATAATATCACACATAAGTAAACACATTTCAGGACTGCTTGTATTGCACATGATATCACACAAAAGTAAACACACAGCAGGACTGTTTTTATCGCACATGATATCACACACAAGTAAACACGCAGCAGGACTGCTTGTATCACACATGATATCACACACAAGTAAACACGCAGCAGGACTGCTAGTATCGCACATAATATCACACATAAGTAAACACATTTCAGGACTGCTTGTATTGCACATGATATCACACACAAGTAAACACGCAGCAGGACTGCTTGTATCACACATGATATCACATACGAGTAAACACTCCACAGGACTGCTTGTATTGTACATAATATCACATGTAAGTAAACACAATGCACGACTGCTTGTATCACACATGATATCACTCACAAGTATACACCTTAAAGGACTGCTTGTATAGCACATGATATCACACACAAGTAAACACTCTACATGACTGCTTGTATCACACATGATATCACACGCAAGTAAACACTCTGCAGGAATGCGTTTATTGCACAAGATATCAGGCGCAAGGAAACACGATGCAGGACTGTTCGTATCACACATGATATCACACATAAGTAAACACTCTACAGGACTGCTCGTATCACACATGATATCACGCGCAAGTAAACACGATTGAAGGACTGTTTGTATCACACATGATATCGCACTCAGGTAAACACTCTGCACAATAGATTTTATCGCACCTGATATCGCACACAAGTAAACACTCTACAAGACTGCTAGTATTGCACATGATTTCACACATGAGTGAACACGCAGAAGGACTACTTGTTTGGCATATGATATCACACAAGTAAACAGTCTACAGGACTGCTTGTATCACACATGATATTACATATGAGTAAACAATCTACAGGACTGCTTGTATCGCACATGATATCACACTCGAGTCAACACTCTGCACAATAGATTTCATCACACATGATAACACATGAGTAAACACTCTACAGGACTGCTTGTATCGCACATAATATCACACATGTGTAAACACTCGACAGGACTACTTGTATCGTACATGATATCACACACAAGTAAACACTCTACAGGTCTTGTATCGCACATGATATCACACATGAGTAAACACTACAGGACTGCTTGCTTCGCACATGATATCACACTTGAGTCAACACTATGCACAATCGATTTTATCACACATGATAACACATGAGAAAAACACTCTACAGGTCTGCTTGTATCGCACATAATATCACACATGAGTAAACACTCTACAGGACTGCTTGTATCACACATGATATCACACAAGTAAACACTCTACAGGACTGCTTGCTTCGCACATGATATCACACTGGAGTCAACCTTCTGCACGATATATTTTATCGTGCATGATATCACACATGACTAAACACGCGGAAGCACTGTTTGTATCGCACATGATATCACACTCAAGTTCGCAACTGTTGCTACTCTGCATGATATATTTCATCGCACATGATAACACATGAGGAAAACACTCTACAGGACTGCTTGTATCGCACATGATATCACACATGAGTAAACACTCTACAGAACTGCTTATAGCACATGATATCACACATAAGTAAACACTGCACGATAGATTTTATCGCGCACGATGTCACACGTGAAAAACACGCGGAAAGACTGCTTGTATCGCACATGATATCACACACAAGTAAAAACTCTACAGGACTGCTTGCTTCGCACATGATATCACACTTGAGTCAACACTCTGCACAATCGATTTTATCACACATGATAACACATGAGGAAAAACACTCTACAGGTCTGCTTGTATCGCACATAATATCACACATGAGTAAACACTCGACAGGACTGCTTGTATCACACATGATATCACACACAAGTAAACACTCTACAGGTCTGCTTGTAAATAAATAAATGATAAATGGGTTGTACTTGTATAGCGTTTTTCTACCTTCAAGGTACTCAAAGCGCTTTGACATTACTTCCACATTTACCCATTCACACACATATTCACACACTGATGGAGGGAGCTGCCATGCAAGGCGCCAACCAGAACCCATCAGGAGCAAGGGTGAAGTGTCTTGCTCAGGACACAACGGACGTGACTAGGTTGGTACTAGGTGGGATTTGAACCAGGTACCCTCGGGTTGCGCACGGCCACTCTACCACTGCGCCACGCCGTCCCTAGTATCGCACATAATATCACACATGAGTAAACACTCGACAGGACTGCTTGTATCGCACATGATATCACACACAAGTAAACACTCTACAGGACTGCTTGCTTCGCACATGATATCACACTTGAGTCAACACTCTGCACAATCGATTTTATCACACATGATAACACATGAGGAAAAACACTCTACAGGACTGCTTGTATCGCACATGATATCCCACATGAGTAAACACTCTAGAGGACTGCTTGTATCGCACATGATATCCGACATGAGTAAACACTCTACAGAACTGCTTGTATCGCACATGATATCACACACAGGTAAACATTCTACAGGACTGCTTGCTTCACACATGATATCACACATGAGTAAACACTACAGGACTGCTTGTATCGCACATTATATCACACACAAGTAAATACTCTACAGGACTGCTTGTATCGCACATGATATCACACACAACTAAACACTCTACAGGACTGCTTGCTTCACACATGATATCACACTCGAGTCAACACTCTGCACAAGAGATTTCATCACACATGATAACACATGAGGAAAAGCACTCTACAGGTCTGCTTGTATCGCACATAATATCACACATGTGTAAACACTCGACAGGACTACTTGTATCGCACATGATATCACACAAAAGTAAACATTCTACAGGACTGCTTGCTTCGCACATGATATCATACTTGAATCAAAACTCTGCACAATAGATTTCATCACACATGATAACACATGAGGAAAAGCACTCTACAGGTCTGCTTGTATAGCACATAATATCCCACATGAGTAAACACTCGACAGGACTGCTTGTATCGCACATGATATCACACACAAGTAAACACTCTACAGGTCTGCTTGTATCGCACATGATATCACACATGAGTAAACACTCGACAGGACTGCTTGTATCGCACATGATATCACACACAAGTAAACACTCTACAGGACTGCTTGCTTCGCACATGATATCACACTTGAGTCAACACTATGCACAATCAATTTTATCACACATGATAACACATGAGAAAAACACTCTACAGGTCTGCTTGTATCGCACATAATATCACACATGAGTAAACACTCTACAGGACTGCTTGTATCACACATGATATCACACACAAGTAAACACTCTACAGGACTGCTTGCTTCGCACATGATATCACACTGGAGTCAACATTCTGTACGATAGATTTTATCGTGCATGATATCACACATGACTAAACACGCGGAAGCACTGTTTGTATCGCACATGATATCACACTCAAGTTCGCAACTGTTGCTACTCTGCATGATAGATTTCATCGCACATGATAACACATGAGTAAACACTACAGAACTGCTTGTATCGCACATGATATCACACTTAAGTCAACACTGCACAATCGATTTTATCACACATGATAACACATGAGGAAAACACTCTACAGGACTGCTTGTATCGCACATGATATCACACATGAGTAAACACTCTACAGAACTGCTTATAGCACATGATATCACACATAAGTAAACACTGCACGGTAGATTTTATCGCGCACGATATCACACGTGAGAAAACACGCGGAAAGACTGCTTGTATCGCACATGATATCACACACAAGTAAACACTCTACAGGACTGCTTGCTTCGCACATGATATCACACTTGAGTCAACACTCTGCACAATCGATTTCATCACACATGATAACACATGAGGAAAAACACTCTACATGTCTGCTTGTATCGCACATGATATCACACACAAGTAAAAACTCTACAGGACTGCTTGCTTCGCACATAATATCACACTTGAGTCAACACAATGCACAATCGATTTTATCACACATGATAACACATGAGGAAAACACTCTACAGGACTGCTTGTATCGCACATGATATCCCACATGAGTAAACACTCTACAGGACTGCTTGTATCGCACATGATATCACACATGAGTAAACACTCTACAGGACTGCTTGTATCGCACATGATATCACACATGAGTAAACACTCTACAGGACTGCTTGCTTCGCACATGATATCACACTCGAGTCAACACTCTGCACGATAGATTTTATCGTGCATGATATCACACATGACTAAACACGCGGAAGCACGGTTTGTATCGCACATGATATCACACTCAAGTTTGCAACTCTTGCTACTCTGCATGATTGATTTTATCGCACATGATAACACATGAGGAAAAACACTCTACAGAACTGCTTGTATCGCACATGATATCACACACAACTAAACACTCTACAGGATTGCTTGCTTCGCACATGATATCACACTTGAGTCAACACTCTGCACAATAGATTTTATCACACATGATAACACGAGGAAAAACACTCTACAGGACTGCTTGTATCGCACATGATATCACACATGAGTAAACACTCTACAGGACTGCTTGTATCGCACATGATATCACACATGAGTAAACACTCTACAGGACTGCTTGCTTCGCACACGATTTCACACTTGAGTCAACACTCTGCACAATCGATTTCATCACACATGATAACACATGAGGAAAAACAGTCTACAGGTCTGCTTGTATCGCACATGATATCACACACAAGTAAACACTCTACAGGACTGCTTGCTTCGCACATGATATCACACATGAGTAAACACTCTACAGGACTGCTTACTTCGCACATGATATCACACTTGAGTCAACACTCTGCACAATAGATTTTATCACACATGATAACACGAGGAAAAACACTCTACAGGACTGCTTGTATCGCACATGATATCACACATGAGTAAACACTCTACAGGACTGCTTGCTTCGCACACGATTTCACACTTGAGTCAACACTCCGCACAATCGATTTCATCACACATGATAACACATGAGGAAAAACAGTCTACAGGTCTGCTTGTATCGCACATGATATCACACACAAGTAAACACTCTACAGGACTGCTTGCTTCGCACATGATATCACACATGAGTAAACACTCTACAGGACTGCTTGCTTCACACATGATATCACACTTAAGTCAACACTCTGCACAATCGATTTTATCACACATGATAACACATGAGGAAAACACTCTACAGGACTGCTTGTATCGCACATGATATCACACATGAGTAAACACTCTACAGAACTGCTTATATAGCACATGATATCACACATAAGTAAACACTGCACGATAGATTTTATCGCGCACGATATCACACGTGAGAAAACACGCGGAAGGACTGCTTGTATCGCACATGATATCACACAGGCTAAAAATAACTTTTGCACACTACAATCTGGTTTATGAGCACAGAGTTTCCATGTGTTTTGAAATAAAAACTGCAAAGTCATCATAAACCACATGTGCTGATGTCCACATTCTCTGTCTATTTGCGTCTCATCGACATCCTAGCGCGAGGACGCCAATGATGATGACGTCACTCGATGTCCGTGCGTGACGTCGCGCGGCCGCCGCGCTGGCCAGAGGGGACGTGGAGGAGAAAAGGGCGGCACTGTGGTTTCTGGGAAGCGCCACGTTGCAAATGTTCCCCCGGCAGCAGGACGAGCACACCTGAAATAAAACGCAGACTTTCACCGCGCGTGAGCCAGAGCGAGGTGGCGGCGTCCCGCACGTACCTGGCGGCCAACGTCGTGGTCGTCAGCACAGCCCGTCAACAGACACGCCTCCGGGGGGACACACCGCTTGGTCACGGAGATGCTGTTGCCATGGCGATCCATCACGTGCGTGGTGTAACAGTACCTGCTGTCTGAAAGACAGTCCATGAGCGACTTTCCAGGACTTCAGATACGCCGTCAAAAAAAGTCGGTAGATTTTTACGGTAAAAAAACAAACAAACTGGCAAATCCTTCGGCAGAATTTCACCGTAAATATAAAAGTGGTACAATTTTTACGCAAATGCACTGTAAGAAAAAACATCAATTTTACAGTAAAAACTGGCTGCTCAGTTGCCAGAATTTTACTGTACACATAACAGTGGTACGGTTTTTCCATTTACAGTAATGCATTATAAAAGCTACAACCGGAGATTTTACTGTACACATAACAGTGGTACGGTTTTTCCATTTACAGTAATGCACTATAAAAGCTACAACCGGAGATTTTACTGTACACATAACAGTGGTACGGTTTTTCCATTTACAGTAATGCACTATAAAAGCTACAACCGGAGATTTTACTGTAAAAAAAAAAAAAAAGAATGTTAATTCAGTCTCCAGAATGTTGCCTAAAAAATACTGGCACTATTTTTCAATTTACGGTAATGCACTGTAAAAAATAAATAAAAATGTTTTAAGTAAAAAAGTGCAGCTGTTATGGTAAAAAAAAAACTGGCAGCTCAAGGTCCAGAACTTTACCGTAAAGATAACAGTGGTATCGTTTTTCCATTTACAGTAATGCACTATATGTCAGGCTTGTCCCTGACAGTTTGGTCTTTTGTCTTAGTCTTTCCTCCGCATTTGTCTTTGTTTTCTGTCTTTAGTTCCTGTCAGCACTCTTATTTTAGTTCTGTTTCCTGTTTGTCTCCCTGAGTGCTGTGTCCCCTCAACTGTGGCTGGTTGGCACCTGGCCACACCTGGTGTCAATCAGCCAGTCACTATTTGAACCTCTTTGGTCCTACAGTCAGATGCTAGATTATTGTCGTGTCGATGTCACTTAGCTTTGTCTACTTCTGTTCACTCTGCTCATGCCATAGTTTCGTCGTGTCACAGTAAGTGTTTTTGTTCTTAGCCAAGTTTGTTATCCGCCTCGTGCGCGCCTTTTGTTGGTACCCTTTTGGTTTGTTCTTGTTTTAGTGTTTAATTAAATCATGTTTTCTTACGCAATGCCTGCCTCCTCCTCTGCATCTTGGAGTTTGTCACCAACAAACTCTGACACTATAAAAGCTACAACCGAAGATTTTACGGTAAAAAAAATATATATCTGTCAATTTAGTCGCCAGAATTTTGTCTAAAAAAATACTGGCACTGTTTTTTAATTCACGGTAATGCACTGTAAAAAAATAAATATATTTTAAATAAAAAAATGCAGGTGTTATGGTAAAAAAAAAACTGGCAGCTCAAGGTCCAGAACTTTAACGTAAAGATAACAGTGGTATCGTTTTTCCATTTACAGTAATGCACTATATGTCAGGCTTGTTCCTGACGGTTTGGTCTTTGTCTTAGTTTTTCCTCTGCATTTGTCTTTGTTTTCTGTCTTTAGTTCCTGTCAGCACTCTTATTTTAGTTCTGTTTCCTGTTTGTCTCCCTGAGTGCTGTGTCCCCTCAGCTGTGGCTGGTTGGCACCTGGCCACACCTGGTGTCAATCAGCCAGTCACTATTTGAACCTGCTTTGTCCTCCAGTCAGATGCTAGATTATTGTCGTGTCGATGTCACTTAGCTTTGTCTACTTCTGTTCACTCTGGTCATGCCATAGTTTCGTCGTATCACAGTAAGTGTTTTTGTTCTTAGCCAAGTTTGTTATCCGCCTCGTGCGCGCCTTTTGTTGGTACCCTTTTGGTTTGTTCTTGTTTTAGTGTTTAATTAAATCATGTTTTCTTAAGCAATGCCTGCCTCCTTCCCTGCATCTTGGAGTTTGTCACCAAGAAACTCTGACACTATAAAAGCTACAACCGAAGATTTTACGGTAAAAAAAAAAATATAACTGTCAATTTAGTCGCCAGAATTTTGTCTAAAAAAATACTGGCACTGTTTTTCAATTAACAGTAATGCACTGTAAAAAAAATGTTTTAAATAAAAAAGTTTAGGTGTTATGGTAAAAAAAACTGACAGCTCAAGTTCCAGAATTTTACCATAAAGATAACACTGGTATGGTTTTTCCATTTACAGTTATGCACTAAAAAAGCTACAACCGGAGCTTTTACTGTAAAAAAATATATATAACTGTCAATTAAGTCGCCAGAATTTTGTCTAAAGAAAAATACTGGCACTGTTTTTCAATTTACGGTAATGCACTGTAAAAAATAATGTTTTAAATAAAAAAGTGTAGGTGTTATGGTAAAAAAAAACTGACAGCTCAAGTTCCAGAATTTTACCATAAAGATAACACTGGTACGTTTTTTCCATTTACAGTAATGCACTGTAAAAACAACAGCCAGAGATTTTACTGTAAAAACAAAATTCAACTTTCAATTCAGTCGCCAGAATTTTGCCTGAAAAAAATACTGGCACTGTTTTTCAATTTACAGTACTGCACTTTAAAAAAATGGTTTGAATAAAAAAGTGTAGGTGTCATGGTAAAAAAAAAACATGGTAGCTCAAGTTCCAGAACTTTACCATAAATAACAGTAGCACCGTTTTTCCATTTACAGTTATGCACTGTAAAATCAACACGGAAAAACTCCACAGCAAAAACAGGCAATTCAGTGGCCAGAATTTTACCTAAAAATTGTCACGCCCGTGGGATCATGTTTTGTTTTTGTCATGTTTGGTTTTATTTTTTGGACACATGTTTCCTGCTTTTGCACTTCCTTGTTTGCTTTGTTTCCATGCCAACTAATTAATTTTCACCTTGCCCTCATGTCAAGCCCCTGTCCTCAGTTCTCACACCTGTTTGTAATTATCATAGCTATTATTTAAACCGGAAGTTGCCAGGAAGTCAGCCTGGCGACTTTCTGTCAGGCTTGGACTATGACTTGGATTGTTTCTCCTTCGCAAAGGAAAATTGGCACGAGCCAGGCGAGAATGTAAATACATTTTTATTTATTAAACACTCTAACTAACAAAAAGGGAAAAAATGGCGCACACAATGGCAGAGAACAAACTTGACTACTGAAAATAAAAATGACTAGCACAAAGGCATGACTATGAACGAAATAATCAAAAGACATTAACTGTGGGCGGCGTGGCGCAGTGGGAGAGTGGCCGTGTGCAACCCGAGGGGCCCTGGTTCAAATCCCACCTAGAACCAACCTCGTCACATCCGTTGTGTCCTGAGCAAGACACTTCACCCTTGCTCCTGATGGGTGCTGGTTGGCGCCTTGCATGGCAGCTTCCGCCATCAGTGTGTGAATGTGTGTGTGAAAGGGTAAATGTGGAAGTAGTGTCAAAGCGCTTTGAGTACCTTGAAGGTAGAAAAGCGCTATACAAGTACAACCCATTTATCATTTATTTATTTAACTGTGGCATAACACAAACCCAAAACTTACGTGGCATGGACAGAAATAATAAACAACATGGCAAAAAAAAGTTGAGGAATATGTAAAGTCGCCAGATTGACTTCCTGGCCACGTCCGGTTTAAATAATAGCTATGATGATTACAAACAGGTGTGAGAACTGAGGACAGGGGCGTGACATGAGGGCAAGGTGAAAATTAATGAGTTGGCATGGAAAGAAGGCAAACAAGGAAGTGCAAAAGCAGGAAACAAGTGTCCAAAAAATAAAAACAAACATGACAAAAACAAAATATGATCCCATGGGCGTGACAAAAATAATAGTGGCATAATTTTTCAATTTACGATATTGCACTGTAAAAAACTGGCTACTCAGTTCCAAAACTTTACTGTAAAAATAAAAGTGTTACCGTTTTTACATTTACGGTATTGCACTGTAAAAAAAAAAAAGTTCCTAGATTTTTACGATCAGAGACTGGAAGCTCAGTTGCCAGAATTTTAACGTAAAAAATAACAGTGCTAGTTTTTCTATTTACAGTATATGCAGCTAAGTCGCCTGAATTTAGCTGTAAAAATATATTGGTACTGTTCTTACATTTACAGTAATGCACTGTAAAAACCACAACCAGGGATTTTACCATAAAAAAATAAAACGGACAATTCAGTTCCCAGTATTTTGCTTAAAAAAATACTGGCACTGTTTTTCAATTTACAGTAAAGCACTGTACTATCTATCCACTGGTGCTTACAAAGCTGTCTTTGATCTTATCAAGCAAAAGCCTTGTAAATCTCAACTGTGTGCGATGAAATGCACCGTAGAGGTGTCGGTTTCTCAGATCTGGACAGCCACGGGAAGGGCCTTATCAGGACGCAAAGTCTACGAGCGAAGAGGGGGCAAACCTGACACAGCTCCAAGCACCTTTTGTTTTAACGCTTTATGACTGCATAATGAGACCATTCCCTTTATAGGCAGCTGCAGCTATGTAATCAGGGAATGCCCAAATAAATGGTGAGGCGTGGAACTTTTTCCTCTGAGCTTGTATGAGGGTGCAGTTTCCACACGCTCTCCTCTTGAGCTAAATTGAATCTTCTCTCTGTTTGATTCTTTGCCTCACGTCCTGTTTAATAGATAGTTCGGTGTTGGAACCTGACAGAAATGTTAGCAGATTTTACGGTTAAAAACTGTCTGCTCCATCGCAATAATTTTGCTGTAAAAATACAATGGTACTGTTTTTACATTTACATGAAAAGAAATGCAGCTCAGTCAGCAGAACTTTCATGTCAAAATAACAGTGGCACCATTTTTTCATTTACTGGAAAAAAATATATATATAGATTTTATGGTTAAAAAAAAACAGTGGTTTGGTTTTCCATTCACAGGAATTCCCCGTAAAAACAAGACTGCTGACGGTGCATGATGGGATGGTACCTTGTGGACAATACACGTCCGGTGCCCAGCGGTTACACTCGTAGTTATCTGCAGCATCTTGACATGTGAAGCACTTGAATCCTCCAGGATGAGGTGTTGCTATGGAAACCAGAGACAATAGGAGACAATAATTGATTTTTAAGGTTATACATACATACATACATACATACATACATACATATATATATATATATATATATATATATATATATATGTATATGTATGTATATATGTATAAACATATATATACATATATATATATGTATATATACATGTATAATTATTGACATTATTGACAATTATTTAAAATTTACAAAATTTGCTTAAAAGTTACCATAAAGCATTAGCATGCTAACGCTAGCATTATGACATAGGAAAAGTTTGCATATTTCTAAGATGGCACTAAGTATCGAAATCCATGATTTTTAGATATATGCAAATAGAATTTGAAGAAATGTTAGCATGCTAACGTTAGCATGCTAACATAGGAAAAGTTGGCATACTTCTAAGATGGCACCAATTAAAAAACTTAATGATTTTCAGGTTTAAAATGTACAAACTTAGCTCAAAAGTTACCGTAAAGCATTAGCATGCTAACGCTAGCATTATGACATAGGAAAAGTTAGTATATTTCTAAGATGGCACTAAGTATCAAAATCCATGATTTTTTGATTCATCCATCCATCCATTTTCCTACCGCTTCCAATGAATATAATTTGTAAACATTTTTTTTTTTAACTTGCAAATCATTTTTTTTAAATTGAGGAACATTTGATTTTTTTCTTGTGAAACTTTTTTTTTTTTTACTTGCGAATTGTATTTTTAATTGAAGAAAATTGTGTTCATACTTGAAAATCGTTTTTTTTTTTATTTCCAGAAAGTTGTTTTGATTGAAAAAAATCTGTTTTTTACTTGTAAATCGTTTTTGTAATTGAAGAAAATTGTTTTTATTATAGTGAATTGTTTTTAGAGAATAATTATTTTATTTGCAAATTGTCTTTTTCTTACTTACGAATCCTGATGATTGAGGGAACCCCGCATGAAACAGTTCTGTAGAGATGAAGTAGTCTTGTGATTTTTTTCCCAAACCTACATATATTATATCGCGCTCTACCACGGTATCGAGCACTATATATATATATATATACATATATGTATGTATATATATATATATATATATATATATATACTTACTTGAAGGGTGCAGGTGAATGATGTCCTTCATGCTGAAATCCCGCATCTGCACCATTTGCAGCCGGTCCGCGAGGTTGCTCATCAGCAGGATCTGGGCCAGGGTCGGCCAGAACTCCATCACTGACCCCAAATATCTGCATGCACTTTGAAATGTTGCCAAGGGAACACTGAGAAAGGGAGAAGAAAATTCAATCCTTTTTTGGAAAATAAATAAACGAGGCTGAGGGCGGTCTAATGGGACAGGCTTCAGTCCAAATGCTGGATTTTCGCCTGGCACACGTGTTTGACTTGCCTGCATTCAATAGTGTTACATTAGTTTGGGACATTAAAAAGTGCAGCTTTTGAAAAAATGGTCTTTCTGTCCACAGTCTTTCTATATGAAATGTATTTTTCTAATGATATTACTCAGATTGCATTACTTCTAATGGGAAAAAATAGCTTCGGTTTTGGTGCGATCTGTTCTTCGTCTGACCTTTTGGAACAGATTACGAACAAAAACTGGAGTGCCGCAGTAGTTTAATGTACGCTTTTATGGAGTTTAATTACTGCCAAAACTCTACAAACACACAAAAATGTTTTTGCTCACGCTCAACGATTCATAAGTAAAACATTTTTTTAAATCAAAAAACAATTCGCAAGTAAAAAAAAACACAAAACTTTTTTTCTTCATTTTAAAAATATGAGGTGGCGACTTGTCCAGGGTGTACACCATCTTCCGCCCGATTGTAGCTGAGATAGGCGCCAGCGCCCCCCGTGACCACAAAAGGGAATAAGCGGTAAAAAATGGATGGATGGAGGGATAAAAAATATATTTCGTGTGAGTAAAAGAACTATACGTAAGTAATAAAAAGTAATAAAAACGATTTGCAAGTAAAAACTTTTTTTTTCTATTGAAAAAAATATTCGCAAGTTAAACATTTTTTCAATTCAAGTAAAAAAAAGTTTTCTATAAACAATAAAACATTCTCAGATAAATTACAAAATTGTATTAAAAATAATTCGTAAGTAAAAAAAGACAATTTGCAATTAAAATAATTATTCTCTAAAAACAATTCACTATAATAAAAACAATTTTCTTCAATTACAAAAACGATTTACAAGTAAAAAACTGATTTTCTTCAATCAAAACAACTTTCTGGAAGTAAAAAAAAAACGATTTTCAAGTATGAACACAATTTTCTCCAATTAAAAATATAATTCGCAAGTAAAAAAAAAAGTTTCACAAGAAAAAAACCAAATGTTCCTCAATTTAAAAAAATGATTTGCAAGTTAAAAAAAACATGTTTACAAATTATATTCATTGGGACAAGCGGTAGAAAATGGATGGATGAATCTAAAAATCATGGATTTTGATACTTGGTGCCATTTTAGAAATAAGCTAACTTTTCCTATGTCATAATGCTAGCGTTAGCATGCTAATGCTTTATGGTAACTTTTGAGCTAAGTTTGTACATTTCAAACCTGAAAGTCTTTCATTTTTTTTTATTGGCGCCATCTCAGAAGTACGCCAACTATTCCTATGTTGTCATGCTACCATTACCATGCTAACATTTTATGCTAACATTTCTTCAAATTATATTCGTATATATCTAAAAATCATGGATATTGATACTTGGTGCCATCTTAGACATGTACTAACATTTCATATATGGTTAGCATGCTAATGTCGTATGCTAGCTTTTTTAGCTAATGTATGTTTAAACCCAAAAATCATAGATTTTGATACTTGACGCCATCTTAGAAGTATGTTTAGCATGCTAAAAATTTTATGCAAGCATATTTGTTATTTTTTATTAATATAAACCTAAAATTCATGGGTTTTGACCCTTTTCTCCCCTTTTTCCTATAATAACAAGCTTTGATTGATTGATTGATTGATTGATTGATACTTTTATTAGTAGATTGCACAGTTCACTACATATTCCGTACAAATGACCACTAAATGGTAACACCCGAATAAGTTTTTCAACTAGTTTAAGTCGGGGTCCACGTTAATCAATTCATGGTAGCTAATGTTAGGGTTTTATTCTAGCTTTTTAGCTTCAAACAACCCTGGACCAGAGGTACACACACCGATAGCAGAAGGGATCAGTTCTGAGAAAAACAAATCAAGGGCCTTCTTCACTTGAACCGCCATGCTTTAACTCTTGAGTAGACTTTTCTATTGCAGACTCCAGTTGCACAATGTAGACTAACGAGGCAGGACTCCGAGTGATCCATTGGCTAAGCTCCTCCGAGTGCCGGCGCTACCGTTAATCACATAAAGACATGCCGAGGACTCAAAGGAAAAGTTGAGATTTAACTCTACAACTTTGAAGTGTCTGACCAAAGCCTGGAGTTAAAAAACAACAACAACCCGAGGGCAAGCAGAGTCCCGCTTAAAAGGAATTTGAATGAGGGTCTGGTTCTCCTGCAGAATGTGCAGCTTGGGAGTGTAAAAGTTGAAATGTTGCGCGTCTGAAGTCCCACCAACTATTGTAGCAGCTTAGTTGTGTCAACTTGACGCACGGCGAGGGATTAACTTCTGCTCTTGTACGACTGCACATATACTCTGGAGCTAATATCATGAACAATATGCAAACATGACGTGTTGCGCAACCTATAGCGTCTCATCACTGCTCATAACTGTGTGTAAATAATTAAAAGATCCCTCATCTGCATGCAGCCGATCTTTGCTGCTCCCGAACTGAATAATTAAGGAGGCTATTTATAGGGTTGACGTTGGAAAAACAGCAAGCCCTATTCCAACTTGTCAACTCAAATAGCCTTTAAACGCTGACTTCGGCACGCCGTAGTTGGAGGCGATGAAAATCGCACAAAACATCACGAACTGCTTGTTATTTTTTAATAATCTTTGTAACAATTTGCTCGTCGTAAATCAGCGGCACGCCTCCAGCTAAACAGGACTTACCGGGGGAAGAAGCCAAGAGAGACCACTGAACTGCTCGCAGACAGGAACCAAAGTGCTGAGAGTGTGCGGCTCAAACAGGAAGGGGGATGAAAAAAAAAAAAAAAAAAGGGGGTGCAAAGAATCACCGTGACGTCACCGTGACGATGGCCACTAATCTTCATTGAACCTTATAAAAAGAACATCATGCATATTTGATGAATTAGAAATGTCAAAACATGTATCTGTTGTAAAATAGTTATAATTAGTGAATTTATATAATCCATCCATCCATTTTCTACCGCTTGTTCCTTTTGGGGTCGCGTGTGGGGGTGCTGGAGCCTATCTCGGCTGCATTCGGGTGGAAGGCGGGGTACACCCTTGGACAAGTCGCCACCTCATCGCAGGGCCAACACAGATAGTGTCAGAGTCAAACACTGATGACATCTATTAATCAGACAAGCAAAGAACCATGCAGGTTAGTGCCATGATTGGGTATAAAAACAGCTTCCCAAAAAATGCTCACTCTTTCACAAGAAAGGATGGGGTGAGGTACACCCCTTTGTCCACAACTGCGTGAGCAAATAGTCAAAGAGTTTAAGAACAACGTTTCTCAAAGTGCAATTGCAAGAAATTTAGGGATTTCAACATCCACGGTCCATAATATCATCAAAAGGTTCAGAGAATTTAGAGAAATCACTCCACGTAAGCGGCATGGCCGGAAACCAACATTGAAAGACCGTGACCTTCAATCCCTCAGACGGCACTGTATCAAAAACCGACATCAATCTCTAAAGGATATCACCACATGGGCTCAGGAACACTTCAGAAAACCACTGTCATTAAATACAGTTGGTCGCTACATCTGTAAGTGCAAGTAAAACTCTACTATGCAAAGCGAAAGCCATTAATCAACAACATCCAGAAACGCCGCCGGCTTCTCTGGGCCCGAGATCATCTAAAATGGACTGATGCAAAGTGGAAAAATGTTCTGTGGTCTGACGAGTGCACATTTGAAATTGTTTTTGGAAATATTCGACATCGTGTCATCCGGACCAAAGGGGCAGAGAACCATCTAAACTGTTATCGACGCAAAGTTCAAAAGCCAGCATGTGTGATGGTATGGGGGTGCATTAGTGCCCAAGGCATGAGTAACTTACACATCTGTGAAGGCACTATTAATGCTGAAAGGTACATACAGGTTTTGGAACAACATATGCTGCCATTTAAGCGCCATCTTCAGCCAAGCCACATTCAGCGCGTGTTACAACAGCGTGGCTTCGTAAAAAAAGAGTCCGGGTACTTTCCTGGCCAGCCTGCAGTCCAGACCTGTCTCCCATCTAAAATATGTGGCGCATTATGAAGCGTAAAATACGACAGCGGAGACCCCGGACTGTTGAACGACTGAAGCTCCACAAAAAACAAGAATGGGAAAGAATTCCACTTTTTAAGCTTCAACAATTCGTTTCCTCGGTTCCCAAACGTTTATTGAGTGTTGTTAAAAGAAAAGGTGGGTGAACATGCCCTTTCCCAACTACTTTGGCACATGTTGCAGCCATGAAATTCTAAGTTAATTATTATTTGCAAAAAAAAAACAAAGTTTATGAGTTTGAACATCAAATATCTTGTCTTTGTAGTGCATTCAATTGAATATGGGTTGAAAAGGATTTGCAAATCACTATTCCGCCCTGGGATGAGGTGGCGACTTGTCCAGGGTGTACCCCGCCTTCCGCCCGATTGTAGCTGAGATAGGCGCCAGCGCCCCCCGCGACCCCGAAAGGGAATAAGCGGTAGAAAATGGATGGAAATGGAAATCACTATTCCGTTTATATTTACATCTAACACAATTTCCCAACTCATATGGAAACGGGGTTTATAAATAAAGCAGTAATTAGATCAAATATTGATTACGGTTGCATTGAACCCCCGTCCGTCCTCAATCAGCTAAGAAGCACTTCGGGTTTGCACAGGGGCGTTCAGAACTACTTCTAGTCAAGCTTGTTTGGTAGAAAGCTGGGGGGTCTTTAATCCACCCTCCTCCCTTATAGCAACTATAAGGGAGGGGGAAACACTTCATGCACTCAAGAAGGAGCAGAGCAGTGGAGCTAGGACTCTGTGATTTGCAGTTGGTCACCTGGTCCTCCTTGGATCCTGTCGGAGTCCGATGTGGATTGTTCAATATAGGAATGGATGCAGGTGATCCTGTAGTAGTAAAACAATGTTTTTCGAGAACAAATGATCAGATTACATTAATATATACACAGACGGTTCCATAAATATGATTAATGGAAGGGCAGTAATAGGGGTGAGCATCCCACAGTTGCAAATACGGCATGGTTTCAAACAAACTATCAGTATTTACAGGAGAGCTTGTGGCTATTTTATGGACGCTTGGATGGGCGGAGGAGGTTAAGCCACTGATTCAGCAGAGGTATTGATGGGTGGGAAGAGTGTGGCAATATGATTAATGGAAGGGCAGTAATAGGGGTGAGCATCCCACAGTTGCAAATACGGCATGGTTTCAAACAAACTATCAGTATTTACAGGAGAGCTTGTGGCTATTTTATGGACGCTTGGATGGGCGGAGGAGGTTAAGCCACTGATTCAGCAGAGGTATTGATGGGTGGGAAGAGTGTGGCAAGAAACGACTTAATTAGTGAAGCAACGGTAATGCTGGGAAGAATGCAGGGATTGGGGTGCCAACACACGTGGGAGAACAGGGAAATGAGGAGGCTGACCAGAGAGCAAAAACGGCATCAAACAAAAATTGAATAGGAATAAAAGTACTATGGAAAGGTGGAGTGGAAATGCATAATACAAGAAGAAACAGACAGAATGTGGCAAAAAGAGTGGGAAGTGGGGAGTAAGAAGGTGTTATTTTTCATTACAATCCAACATAAAACACTCTCAAAGTTTAAAAGTGGGAATTAGGGACACTGTGATGTATACAAGACTGAGGCCGGGGCACTGTGTACTAATTTAAGGATTGGAAATGATTGGTAAGCGCACTGATGGGAAATTGCTGATTGCCCTGAGATCGGTAGGTTGGGAGTTCAAACCCCGGCCGAGTCATACCAAAGACTATAAAAATGGGACCCACTACCTCCCTATATATATATATATATATATATATATATTTATATATGTATATATATATTTATATATGTATGTGTGTATGTATGTATGTATGTATATATATATAATATGTATGTATATATATGTATGTATATGTATATATGTATGTATAAATATATGTATGTATATATATATATATGTGTATATTTTTATACATATATATACATAGTGATTTAGGGCTATATAAGTAAACATTGATTGATTGATATATATATATATACATATATATGTATAAATATATATATATATATATATATATATATATATATATATATATATATATATATATATATATATATATATATATATATACATATTTGTCTTGACTGGATTATCCAGAGAATAGTACTGGACATTAGCACATCCGACACGTACGTAGGATTAACCGAAGGAGCGTTTAAAACCAGATGGAATAATCACAAGGCTTCCTTTAGAAATCAGACCTTGCGGAATTCTACAAAACTCAGCAAGCACATATGGAACCTCAAAGACAATAATGTTGACTATTCAATAACATGGCAAATTCTTGCATCGAGCACACCTTACAACAGTGGTAATAAAAGATGCAACCTATGCTTGAAAGAGAAACTGTTTATTATATATCATCGAGACCTGTCATCCCTCAACAAGCGCAGTGAAATCATTTCAACACGCCGCCACAGATGGAAACACCTCCTAGGTAACACATGAGCCAATCACCACGCTCCTACGCCTGCCTGTACCCACCCACTCAGTGCCCTATACAAACCATTGTACGTGAATGCTTCCATTAAAATCTCCTGATGATTGAGGGAACCCCTCATGAAACGGTTCTGTAGAGATGAAGTAGTCTTGTGATTTTTCCCACACATACATACATGTATATATATATATATATATATATATATATATATATATATATATATAATATATATATATATATATATATATATATATATATATTATATATATATATATATATATATATATATATATATATATATATATATATATATATATATATATATATATATATATATATATATATATATATATATATAATCCAGCCAAGCCAAAATGTTTTAACCCAATGCGGCCAAGGAATTCTATTAAACACCAGTGGAGGGCAGCAACACGCTTGAGATGCGTCCAGTCTGCCGGAAATTACAAAGAAGATGTAGGGTTGCGCGCGCATCCGTCGCCATATTGAAAGAAGAGGTCCCTACTTTTTGAAAGTACCTGCTTTCCCCCCTAAATAAACACATTAGTACCGTTTCATTCGTGTCAAGTCCACGCCATGGCGGACGGGAACGGACAGTTACCGAACCTGCAGCGCAGCAGCCCACTACAGAGCCCCCAAATCAATGCAGGCTCCCCCGCCGCAGCCGATGAGCAAAGGCCGTCCAACAAAGAAGAAGGAGCCTCGCAGCCAGGCGGGGATGCTCGCACACAAATGAAACTTCATATTGCCAGTTTTCGGAAGCCCGGTGAGAAAACCTTCACGCAGCGCTGCCGTCTGTTTGTTGCTAATTTACCGCTGGATATTCCGGATGAAGAATTTGTGGGTATGTTCTCAAAGTATGGAAATACGGCCGAGGTTTTCATTAACAGAGAACGAGGATTTGGCTTTATTCGTCTGGTATGTATACTCTGTATTAGTCATATCTTCCTTATTTAGCATGTTTTCATGTGCTGTGCTCTTGCTAAATGATTGTTTTGAACACGTTTTCCTCTTTACGACACTTAAAGGCCTACTGAAATGAGATTTCCTTATTTAAACGGGGATGGCAGGTCCATTCTATGTGTCATACTTGATCATTTCGCGATATTGCCATATTTTTGCTAAAAGGATTTAGTAGAGAACATCGACGATAAAGTTCGCAACTTTTGGTGCTAACAGAAAAGCCCTGCCTTTACCGGAAGTCGCAGATGATGACGTCACATGTTGATGGCTCCTCACATATTCACATTGTTTTTAATTGGGAGCCTCCAACAAAAATAGCTATTCGGACCGAGAAAACGACAATTTCCCCATTAATTTGGGCGAGGATGAAAGATTCGTGTTTGAGGATATTGATAGCGACGGACTAGAAAGAAAAAAAACTAGTTAAAAATAAACGCGATTGCATTTGGACGGATTCAGATGTTTTTGGACTCATTTACAAGGATAATTCTGGGAAATCCCTTATCTTTCTTTTGTGTTGCTAGTTTTAGTGAGTTTAACAGTACCTGATAGTCGGAGGGGTTTGTCCACGGGTGTCTTGACGCCAATGTCTCAGCAAAGTCGACGGCAGCTTTATGGACGGGGAAAGCTCAGCTGATCTCCGGTAAGAAGCGACTTTTTACCACAATTTTTCCACCGAAACCTGCTGATTGACATTCAGTCGGGATCCATGTTCGCTTGACCGCGCTCTGATCCATAGTAAAGTTTAACTCCGGGAATTTTAAACAAGGAATCACCGTGTGTTTGTGTGGCTAAAGGCTAAAGCTTCCCAACTCCATCTTTCTACTTTGACTTCTCCTGTATTAATTGAACAAATTGCAAAAGAATCAGCAACACAGATCTCCAAAATACTGTGTAATTATGCCGTTAAAGCAGACAACTTTTAGCTGTGTGTGTGTGCAGCGCTCATATATCATAACCCATGACGTCACGCGTACACGTCAGCATTACGTGACGTTTTCAAGAAAAAACTCCCGGGAAATTGAAAATTGCAATTTAGTAGACTAAAAATGCCGTATTGGCATGTGTTGCAATGTTAATATTTCATCATTGATATATGAACTATCAGACTGCGTGGTGGGTAGTAGTGGGTTTCAGTAGGCCTTTAAAAGCCTACTGAAATGAGATTTTCTTATTTAAACGGGGATAGCAGGTCCATTCTATGTGTCATACTTGATCATTTCGCGATATTGCCATATTTTTGCTGAAAGGATTTAGTAGAGAACATCGACGATAAAGTTAGCAACTTTTGGTCGCTAATAAAAAAGCCTTGTCTGTACCGGAAGTAGCGGACGATGTGCGCGTGACGTCACGGATTGTGTTTCTTTCCCCTACACAAACCCTCCCCCCGGAAGAAATTTGGCGTGACAGCCCCTCTAATGCCTGAAGGACCCCAATGAGGTTGGAAAATACCAAGCTATATGACTCTTAAGGGTTTCAGCTGCAAAAATAGCTTGAAAGGTTTGCATGCTTTAATGCTAATATTTTTTTCCTCACTGTTAAGGGTTACAGCTGCAAAATTAGCGAAGCAAAAATAGCTTGAAAGGTTAGCATGGTGGAATGCTAATATTTTTTCCTCACCGTTATTTTTCACCAATGACAATCAGCCAATTATAATGCTTTTAAAACAGGGAGCTGTGTGGGCTGCTTTAAGGTCCTTCAAGCATTGGAGGGGCTGTCACTCCAAATTTCTTCCGGGGGGAATGTTTTTGTAGGGGGGAAGAAATCTGGCATGACAGCTCCTCACATCCTCACATTGTTTACAATCATGGCCACCAGCAGCAACAGCGATTCGGACCGAGAAAGCGACAATTTCCCCATTAATTTGAGCGAGGATGAAAGATTTGTGGATGAGGAAAGTTAGAGTGAAGCACTGGGAAAAATAAAAAAAGACGAGAGCAGTGGGAGCGATTCAGATGTTATTAGACACATTTACTAGAATAATTCTGGAAAATCCCTTATCTGCTTATTGTATTACTAGTGTTTTAGTGAGATTATAAAGTCATACCTGAAAGTCGGGGGGGTGACCGCCATTGTCTCTGATGGAAGCCATGGAGGAGCCAAGAAAGTCGCAGCTGCCTCTTTGACAGTTGCTGCAGGAGGACGCAAGCTCCACTCATGTCTCCGGTAACAGCCGACTTATTACCACAATTTTCTCACCGAAACCTGCCAGTTGACATGTGGTAGAGAAACATGTTCGCTTGACCGCTCTGTTCCATATTAAAGCTTCTCAACAAACAAAGAAACACCGGCTGTGTTTTGGTTGCTAAAGGCAGCTGCAATCCACCGCTTTCCACCTACAGCATTCTTCTTTATAGTCTCCATTATTAATTGAACAAATTGCAAAAGATTCAGCAACACAGATGTCCAAAATACTGTGTAATTTTGCAATTAAAGCAGACTACTTTTAGCCGTGAGTGGTGCTGGGATAAAATGTCCGCTCCAACCAATAACGTCACAAGCACGCGTCAACATAAGCGTCATCATTCCACAACGTTTTCAACAGGATTTATTGTGGGAAGTTTAAAATTGCAATTTAGTAAATTTAACCGGCCGTATTGGCATGTGTTGCAATGTTAATATTTCATCATTGATATATAAACTATCAGACTGCGTGGTCGGTAGTAGTGGGTTTCAGTGGGCCTTTAAGTCTGTGAGAGGTTTTCATTGTGTATAAATAACCTTTACAGGTTTGCTATATCAGATTCAGGGCTTCACGGTGGCAGAGGGGTTAGTGCGTCTGCCTCACAATACGAAGGTCCTGCAGTCCTGGGTTCAAATCCGGGCTCGGGATCTTTGTGTGGAGTTTGCATGTTCTCCCCGTGAACGCGTGGGTTCCCTCCGGGTACTCCGGCTTCCTCCCACTTCCAAAGACATGCACCTGGGGATAGGTTGATTGGCAACACTAAATTGGCCCTAGTGTGTGAATGTGAGTGTGAATGTTGTCTGTCTATCTGTGTTGGCCCTGCGATGAGGTGGCGACTTGTCCAGGGGGTACCCCGCCTTCCGCCCGATTGTAGCTGAGATAGGCGCCAGCGCCCCCCGCGACCCCAAAAAGGGAATAAGCGGTAGAAAATGGATGGATGTATCAGATTCTGGTAAAAAAAAAAAAAAAAGAGTATGCTTTTCAATAACACATAAATACTTCTTACAGTGGCAATCGAACCTGTTCTGAGTGTTATGGTCGAATAAGATAACATGCACCTGGGGATAGGTTGATTGGCAACACAAAATTGGACCTACTGTGTGAATGTTGTCTGTCTATCTGTGTTGGCCCTACGATGAGATGGCGACTTGTCCAGGGTGTAACCCGCCTACCGCCCGAATGCAGCTGAGAAAGGCGCCAGCGACCCTATAAGGGACAAGCGGTAGGAAATGGATGGATGGATATATTATCACACAACTTTAGTATGCGGGGGTGTATTGTAGCGTCCCGGATGAGCTAGTGCTGCAAGGGCATCTGGGTATTATTTATGTTGTGTTTTGTTACGATGCGGATATTCTCCCGAAATGTTTTTGTCATTCTTGTTTGGTGTGGGTTCACAGTGTGGCACATATTTGTAACAGTCTTAAAGTTGTTTATAGGGCTGGGTGATATATCGATATAAACAATATATCACGAGTTTTCCTCTGTGCGATATAGAAAATTACTGTAAGCGCTACCGTAGTCTCAAGGCCAACACGGACAGACTCAGGAGGAGCTTCTATCCCCAAGCCATCAGACTGCTCAACTGCACCGCTGATGAACACTTATCACAATTGCACAAAACCGCAGGCACAAGAATCACTTTACTTACCACTGTAATTACTGGACTACAATACTCTTCATTCTATGACTGTAAATAATGTAAAAACACTTTACTTATCACTGTAATTACCGGACTACAATAGTCTTTATTCAATGAGTGTAAATAATGTAAAAATAATGTAAAAACAAGAGTATAAAGAAGTCATACTGTTCCGTTACCTTTGTTCATACTACAGTCACTACTCAACTGCCAAAGAACTGTAGACATCCTCATATTTGTGGCTTCCTATACTGTACATACTGTATATACTATTATACTATTTGATATTGCACTGGTACTGTATTTGACTACTGTACTTCTACTTGTACTGATACTTCTACCATAACTACTGTGACTTAGTGTGCAACTTAATTGTCTTGTAATCAATGTACATCAGAGCTATTAAATTTTTTGTATTTTTTTGTATTTAGTGTATTAGATTCGGCAACTAGTGTTTGTACGCAATATCTGAAGAGCATGGAAAAAAGCATTTGACAAGTGACAAACTTTAACCTTGAACCTATATCGTAATATTAGAGTATACGTTCTCACGCAGTTGCTTTTAGCTGCGGGCATTACACTACAGGCGTTTTTCACTCCTTCTCATCTCTCCTTCTCACAGAGACGTAAAACAAGCCCGCCTTCTTACATACGTCACATACTGTCGCGCGTGTAGCGTCATACGCCCTCGCCGAGCAGAGAGGTAGCAGCATGGCTAATGTTAGCTGAGGCAGGTGGCACAAGCGGAGCGGTGCGAGTGACATTACAAGAGAGAGAAGGTGTGAAACTGATCACAAATGGAGGAAGAACAATTAATGCCCAAAAAAAACAACAGGGGGTCCATCATCTGGTGGTGGTTTGGCTTCAAGCAGGGAGATATTCAGCAAACAACAGCAATATGCAAAGTATGCAGCAGAAGTGTTGCTACAAAAGGTAGCAGCACTACTAATCGGTTCTTTCATTTAAAAAGTCACCCGGGAGAGAATGAAGAGTATTTAATAAATACAGTTTTTATAAATTTAAGCGCTAGAAAATGGATGGATGGATGGACTTAGTTGTGATTTCCCTCTCTGCATGAAAGTTTAAAATGAGCATACCGTATATTAATGCAGTATGAACAAGAATGTTTTAATGTAGACACACAGAATCATCATACTGCTGTGATTATAAAGTTAGTTAAAGTACCAATGATTGTCACACACACACTAGATGTGGCAAAATTATTCTCTGCATTTGACCAATCACCCTTGATCACCCACTGGGAGGTGAGGGGAGCAGTGGGCAGCAGCGGTGCCGCGCCCGGGAATCATTTTTGGTGATATTACCCCCAATTCCAACCCTTAATGCTGACTGCCAAGCAGGGAGGTAATGGGTCTCATTTTCGTAGTCTTTGGTATGACTCAGCCAGGGTTTGAACTCAGAACCACTGTTCGTTTGTGTGTGCTTTTAAAAGGCATAGCTTGTTGCCTAGTGACATGCGACATCATCGAGGGTTTCAGCGGAGCTGTGTTTCTTAGCTTTAGCAGTTAGCAGCGGCAGACTGCAGTTTTTTGGCTCTGACGCCTCCAAGAGCCAAGCAAGGAGGTAATGGGTCCCATTGTTATAGTCTTTGGTATGACTCGGCCAGGTTTTGAACTCACAACCTACCGATCACAGGGCGGACACTCTAACCACTAGGTCACTGAGTAGGTATGCATCAGGTGTTCATACTGAGATATATATCGTATATCGCGATATGGCATAAAAATATCGAGATATTAATAAAAGCCAATATCGCCCAGCCCTAGTTGTTTATACGGCTACCCTCAGTGCGACCCGTATAGCTGTTTATCAGACATGACTTGCACTCACTCATGTGCGACTGTAAAAGCTGCATATATTACGTGACTTGGCCGACACGCTGTTTGTACGTAGGGAAATCGGACGTGAAGTAAAGTTATAGAGGACGTTAAAGGCAGTGTCTTAAAGGCACACCTCCAATATTGATGTCCGGGTTGAATTCGGGAGAGATTCGGGAGAATGGTTGTCTGGAGGGGCACTGAAATTCGGGAGTCTCTCGGAAAAATAGGGAGGGTTGATCTATCTGTGTTGGCCCTGTGATGAGGTGGCGACTTGTCCAGGGTGTACCCGAATGCAGCTGAGATAGGCTCCAGCTCCCCCCCGCGACCCCAAAAGGAACAAGCGGTAGAAAATTGGTGGATGGAAGATATAACTAGTATTTAGTCAATTTTGGTACAATTATTATCAGTAGCGGGCCGTGTGTTTCCCACCCAGGCCTTCAGTGATGTCCGACTTCAATGATTACCTCTCAAAATACCATCATTTATGTCCCCACATGACCATTGCTGAAGAAACTCTATACCGGAACACATGTACGCACTACTGGACATTGAAACACCTCAACAGTGTACAAAACACGCTATTTTCCAGCGCATTTAAAAATCAATAAACCCGCATCAGCAATTAAAACACATCTTATGCGGTACTGTCAAAATAAGATTGCAAAAAACATATTATACGTGAAAAAATAAAGAAATAAAATATCTGCACTCACAATCTAGAACCCATTTGAGATCATCTCACATTATGTACTCTTTAAAAAAAAAAAAAAAAACTCCCTGAAAATGGCCTTGCAAATTAAGTGTTGTCTTGTCCAACCATAAAAGATGCAGACAAGGCGTGTTGGCTGACTTCTTAAAGTTTACTCCACAAGGTGCTCATCAAAAACATCCCGCTGACGGCATGGCTAAACACGGCTACTGGGTAATGGACTTCTTAAGTTACGTAGCTCATAACGTCATCACTATATATCTGCTATCTAGAAGGCCTTATTGACAACAACTTGTGATCTGATTGGCTATCGCAAGTGTCCATCAACTGTATGTGCCCGTTCACTTACAGTCCACAGGCAACACATTGTTGATTCTGAGGGCTTCGGGTAGATTTGGTACAGCATGGCAACATAGGCTAGCTGAATTCTGATTGGACAAAAACTCTACAACCTAAAAACAACAGCGCTGGAAGGAGCATAATATGACATGAAGAGAATATGAATATTTTTAGATATTTGGGAAAGTGAATAAAAAAATACTTTTATCTTCAATAATGATCATGATTTCTGGTTGTTGGGCCAGCAGAGAAGGCCTTGCTGGCCCTGATGGCACACTACTGGTTATAATGGGTTGCTCTGCTGGAACAGTTCATTTAGTCAAGTGTCAACTCAGTCCAGGACCAAAATCATCTCACCAAACCTGGGGACTGAGAGGGGCTTACATATTGGTATCAGTCTTCCTGGAAGGGGACATTAAGCTCGTATTTCCATTAGATGCGGATCACCGTCGCGATCTGCTATCCGGCAATGGGCCAGTTCGAAGTTGGCTTCTGCGCATGGCCAATTTGTCGTGGTCAAAGTTTGGGAGGGATAAACAAAGGCAGCGACTCCGTACCTTTTCTGGTAAACTTTGTCAGTTTGTGGTTTGTTTTTGCACTTTAGCGTGAATAGTAGGATATATAGCCTATTTCCTGAAGGAATCAATAAAGTACTATCTATCTATATTTCAGAATTTTTGTTTATTCCGTGTCGTGTATATTTTTCAATATGACAAAGACAATTTGTGCAGTTGTGGGATGTTCGAATAGTAAATATCACCTCCCAAGACGGAAACAAACAATGTGTGACATTCATGAGTGTTATTTTAAATATGGTAATTTCACCATATGGTATCATTAAGATACAAACATAACAAAAATCTGACCGTTTGTGAAATTACTCTAAGCCTTGCCTTCTTTGTTACTTTGAAGCATTCTTGTGTCCATATTTGTAACTGTAAGGTACATGTGTATATCAAAGTACATGATCGGTGGCCAGAGCTTCATGCCATCCTTTTCTCCTACCCAACCGTCAGAAATAGAGAGGATCTGGCAAAAAGTTAACATTGTCTTTTACCAACAAGGCCTTTTGGTAGTCCGCAGTATGGCTGGGCGATATGGCCTTTTATTAATATCTCGATATTTTTAGGCCATATGCGATACACGGTATATATCTCGATATTTTGCCTTAGTCTTGAATGAACACTTGATGCATATAATCACAGCAGTATGATGATTCTATGTGTCACTGTACATTAAAACTTTCTTGTTCATACTGCATTAATATATGCTCAATTTAAACTTTCTTGCAGAGAAAGAAATCACAACTAAGTCATTTGACCCAAAGTGTATTTATTAAACAGTTATTAAGCAGTGGCACAAACATTATGTCATTTCCAAAACAAAGTGCAAGATTGTCAGAGACATTTTAAGTGTCAAATAAAAATGAGCTGCATAATAGGAAATCAAATAGTATTCCTGGAAAAGGGTGGAGTGCCATCTCCGGGTTGGGGAGGAGACCCTGCCCCAAGTGGAGGAGTTCAAGTACCTAGGAGTCTTGTTCACGAGTGGGGGAAGAGTGGATCGTGAAATTGACAGGCGGATCGGTGCGGCGTCTTCAGTAATGCGAACGTTGTATCGATCCGTTGTGGTGAAGAAGGAGCTGAGCCGGAAGGCAAAACTCTCAATTTACCGGTCGATCTACGTTCCCATCCTCACCTATGGTCATGAGCTTTGGGTCATGACCGAAAGGATAAGATCACGGGTACAAGCGGCCGAAATGAGTTTCCTCCGCTGTGTGGCGGGGCTCTCCCTTAGAGATAGGGTGAGAAGCTCTGCCATCCGGGAGGAGCTCAACGTAAAGCCGCTGCTCCTCCACATCGAGAGGAGCCAGATGAGGTGGTTCGGGCATCTGGTCAGGATGCCACCCGAGCGCCTCCCTAGGGTTGTGTTTAGGGCACGTCCAGCTGGTAGGAGGCCACGGGGAAGACCCAGGACACGTTGGGAAGACTATGTCTCCCGGCTGGCCTGGGAACGCCTCGGGATCCCCCGGGAAGAGCTAGACGAAGTGGCTGGAGATAGGGAACTCTGGGCTTCCCTGCTTAGGCTGCTGCCCCCGCGACCCGACCTCGGATAAGCGGAGGATGATGGATGGATGGATGGATAGTATTCCTCCTTCGCTATGTGGTTGGTTACTACGGACATTTTTAAATTCTGTTGTTGACAATTTTTTACATACGGTGTTGATCTGGAAATGTTTGCCTCGGCATTTTGATGGTGTGGCCGTGTGGCACCGAATGGAGTTGTTGACATGCGCAGTTTCAAACTCTTCATTCTCTCGCGGGTGGCTTTTCAAATGCTGCTACATATTAGCATTGATGCTACTTTTTATAGCAACGCTTCAGCACCGCACTTGACAAATTACGGTTGTCTTTTCGACATATTCCCACTTGAAGCCAAACCACCGCCAGACGATGGACCCCTTGCAGTTTTTCTTGGGAATTAATTATTCCTTCATTAGCACCTTCTTTCTCCCGTAATACAACTCGCATGGCTCCACTACCATCACAGCTAACGTTACCCATGCTGCTACCTCTCTGCTCCCCGAGGACGCATACGTATGTGACAGTATGACGTGACAGTATGTGACGTATGTCAGAAAGTGCGCTTGCTGTCTGTGAGAAGGAGAGACAGGAAAGAGCGAGAAGAGCCTGTAATGTAATGCCCGCAGCTAAAAGCAACTGCGTGAGAATGTCTCCTCGAATATCACAATATAGTCATTTTCCATATCGCACAGAGACAAACCCGCGATATATCGCCCAGCTCTATGACAAAAGCAGGGCATTATTGTGAAAATTCAGAAATACCGTAGTATATCCCTAATCAGCATTGGTACTGTATGACCAATACTGCTCCTGTAACTACTGTATTTTTCGGATTATAAGTCACAGTTTTTTTTATAGTTTGGCCGGGGGTGCGACATATACTCCGTAGCGACTTGTGTGTGAAATTATTAACACATTACCGTAAAGTACTAAATAATATTATTTATCTCATTCGCGGACGAGACGAAGAAAATGTCAACGATCCTCACACACACGTCAGCAATCGTCACACACACGTCAACCAATAATAATTTGGCGGGGGGGAGTCCTGGCAGAAGTGCATTGTGGTCATGGAATGCTAACTGCTATATGCTATATGCTACTGCCGTAGCTATTAAAATAGATAATGTCAAAGTTGGCGGTAACTTATAAAAACTGAGAAGGGCTGAACAAAAATGGCACCGAAAAGGAAATCATGTACTGCAGATTACAAGCTGGACGTAGTGAAATATGCAGCAGAAAACGACAAGAGGAAGCGGCGCATACCTTTTTGAGTTGGGAGAGTTGTTAAGAAGCGACATCGGGGAAGAAGATTTCATCGGATTTATTGATTAGGGGTAACAGATTGTTTGGTTAACGTATAGCATGTTCTATATGTTATAGTTATTTGAATGACTCTTACCATAATATGTTACCTTAACATACCAGGCACGTTCTCAGTTGGTTATTTATGCGTCATATAACGTACACTTATTCAGCCTGTTGTTCACTATTCTTAATTTATTTTAAATTGCCTTTCAAATGTCTATTCTTGGTGTTGGGTTTTATCAAATACATTTTCCTCAAAAAATGCGACTTATACCCCAGTGCAACGTATATATGTTTTATTCCTTCTTTATTATGCATTTTTGGCCCATGCGACGTATACTCAGGAGCGAGTTATAATCCGAATAATACGGTACGTGTTTTTAGATCGATACTCCAATATTTCCTTGAAACCAAATTTAAACATTGAAACAACAGAAGACTAAGTGTAAATCGATACATGTTACAACATAAAGTAACCAGATAATAACATTAACTTAGCATTAATAATAGTTTTGAGAAAAAATACAACCTTAAATGACGCAATATGTTACCTCATACTTCAACAACTAAATCAGGAGCCTTTGTAACCGTTTTTGAAAAGGTTCTATTATCATGTCTACACCAAATATTATTTTAGGTCATACATTGTTATCGCAAGTGGCTGCGATGTATATTGCGATATAAATTGTATGCCATATCACCCATCCCTATTTAAAGATATATTCAGTGTTTCCCACACATTCATTTATTTGTGGCGGCCCGCCACGTAAGGATTACGGCCGCCACAAATTAAAAAAAACAAACCAAAAAAAACAATTTTTTTCCCCGGCTTTTGACTCGCTCGACCGCTCATAAATGCAATGGGACTCTGTCTGTGAATGGAGCTTGTAGTTACATATTATATAAATATGTAAATATTATATAAATATGTACATAAAGGGTTGTAATTATATTCCAACTCCGCGTTCTTCTTGGTCATCGCCGCCCGACCACACCACCACAAATAGATGCCTGACCTGTGGGAAACACTGCATATTTGACTGTTTATAGTCGGTATTGTATAATAATCTGTGTACCTTTTTTAATTCTGTCTTTCAGGAGACGCGAACACTTGCAGAGATTGCCAAATCTGAGTTAGATGGCAAAATATTGAACCATCAACAAATCACAATCCGCTTTGCTACACATGGTACAGCCCTCTCTGTGCGGAACCTTCTACCCGTTGTCACCAATGAGCTTTTGGAACAGGTAAAGGGTGGGCACGAGTTATTTTTTGGTGGTGTTAACGGTCGTGTAATGTTTGTCTGCTGGTTTCAGGCCTTTTCACAGTTTGGCCCGGTGGAACGATCTATCGTGGTGACCGATGACCGTGGACGGCCCACTGGCCGAGGCATAGTGGAGTTTGCGAATAAAGCGTCTGCACGCAAAGCTTTGGAATGCTGCACAGAAGGCGCACTGCTGCTAACCACGTACGTTTTTCTGCGACACTGACATTGTACAACTACCTTTTAAAAGTGCCTTACAGTACATACCTGCTGTATGAAGGAAAGTCTAACGGAGGATTGAACATGTTTGCATTCCCTTACCTAGAACACCTTGTCCTGTCATTGTGGAGCCCGCAGAACACTTTGATGATGAAGAAGGACTGCCGGAAAAGTTGTTACCAAAGACTCCAAGGTACCTCAAGTGAGTAAAAGGATTGTTTCATTTTGTCAACTGGGTTTTACTTCGCCTGAACAGTGAAATAGAAATCATCTTAGCAGGAGGATACATGGACTAACTTACGATCATCAGGAGTGTTTTACAGTCGTCGACTATTTGACAATTCCATTTGGAAAAGTTTTATTTGACTATCAACCTTGCCGTCAAATCATCAGACATTAACCAATGTTTTTAAATGTAATTTATGTGGACTGACTAAAGGAACTGTATTATTTTTAGATGCACACCATATACACTTAAAATGGTCTAATTTGCATAATTGGTCGTGACGTGAAACTCATTATTTGTGGACTGGTAAAACAAAGATTTGACAGTTCATATTTTTGGCGAGTATGTGGACATTCTAACATATGCAAATCTATTGTACCGTATTTCTTGGAGTATAAGTGGCTCCGGAGTATAAGTCGCACCTGCCGAAAATGCATAATAAAGAACGGAGAAAATATTAAAGTCGTACTGGAGTATAAGTCACATTTTTTGGGGAAATTTATTTGATAAAACCCAACACCAATAATAGACATTTGAAAGGCAATTTAAAATAAATAAAGAGTAGTGAACAACAGGCTGAATAAGTGTACGTTATATGACGCATAAATAACCAACTGAGAACGTGCCTGGTATGTTAACATAATATATTATGGTAAGAGTCATTCAAATAACTATAACATATATAACATGCTATACGTTTACCAAACAATCTGTCATTCCTAATTGCTAAATCCCATGAAATCTTATACGTCTAGTCTCTTACGTGAATGAGCTAAATAAAATTCTTTGATATTTTACGGTAATGTGTTAATAATTTCACACATAATTCGCTCCTGAGTATAAGTCGCACCCCTGGCCAAACTATGAAAAAAAAAAAATGCAATTTATAGTCCGAAAAATACGGTAGTTATTGGATACTATCAACTGTTATTTATTTACCTGATTAATTATCACTTAGGGAAAAATACAATTTCTACTATATTTCCGACACATGCAAACAATTGGAATCATTGCGTAGAGCAATGAAATGTTGGAATTTCAATTTTTGATTTATTCCATTGATAAGACAACAACCAACTTAAACGTATGATTTCATAAAATGAAAAAATCAATTTGTCCAACCCAACATACATAAATGAGAGGGGTGTCAAAAACGATTTTCTTATGAATTGTGATTCTTTATTGTAAATGTTCTGCAATGAGGGGGCGACTTGTCAAGAGTGTACACCGCCTTCCGCCGGATTGTAGTTGACATAGGCACCAGCGCCCCCCGCAACACCAAAGGGAATAAGCGGTAGAAAATGGATGGATGGAATTGTAACAGTTCCTTCCATCCATTGATTTTCTACTTTGTGTCCCTTGTCCGCGGGGGGCCCTGAAGCCTACCTCATCTGCACCTGGGCGGAAGACTGTGTACACCCTGGACAAGTCGCCATCTCAGGGCCACTAATCGATTTAAAAAAAATCAAAATTAGCTATTTCAAACTTTTATTTTTCAAATGTCTTCTACTGAAACAGTGAATTAATCCCAAATGATTGATGGCATGTTTACAACAACCTTAGAGGAAATTTACACCAGGCTAACGTAGAAGAAAAGAAGCAACTTACTTGCTCACTGTAACCCACCTCATTGGAACGTTTTGACGTCATAAGTCCTTATATATTTATCGTGCACCCCTAAAACAACAGAGCATGGTTGTATTGACCTGTAAAAGCGTCACAGGTTGTTTGTGCGTTTTACAACACGATCGGGCGATTCACAATTTTTTCTGACCTCCGTGTCAGTGTGCGCTGACGTTAAAAAATGTACAAGTCATTTTATGTCTGCTCTGTATTGATGATGCGCAACCAAGTCAGCTAGGTGTTAAGAAAGAGAGCCACAATGCTCTCTACCATGCGGAGTTGAACTGACAAACCTTCCATAATGTGTTTTGTCAGCTGGGTCAAACACAGCAGATTGTTTTTTGCGGTCCAAATGTCATTGTGGTGTGTCGCTGAAGTTAAATTAATGTTTGGTAAACACAGTGTTTACTTGGCAATAGGTTTACGTGTGTTAATAATACAAGTCACATTCAATGGGACAGCATCTCTTGCAAGCCGATATAAATGTCAGACAGTTGCCGTGCAGGGCAGCAGTGCCAACTTGCTCTGGCTTGTGAGGTTCGCTAGCCGTTGCAGAGATTAAATGAGTGAGTGTTGACCGTCATGCTAACAAAGGGGTAGTTTAAGTTCTAGTGTAAAATGGCAGCATTCGTGTCTGATGCATCTCATTAAGTTTATTTTTTTCTCTCCCACTTGTCGATAAGTAGAAACTACCATTTTCACTACCCATTTTTTGTGTGCAGCTCAGTTGGCCAGTGTTCATATCTGAAGCTGATTTATCAATAGTGCATTGTGAGAAGGACGTTGCAATATCAAAATGTTGTCTCACCCTAAATGTCTCTTGCGTCAGGGAACGAGAACAAAAGCCACATTTCGCTCAGCCAGGAACATTTGATTTTGAGTTCTCGTCTCGCTGGAAAGCTCTTGATGAGATGGAGAAACAGCAAAGAGATCATGTGGCCAAGTATATTAAAGAGGCCAAAGCGAAGTTGGAGGCTGAACTGGAGTCAGCAAAGCATGAACATCAACTCATGTTAATGAGGCACGGTAGGATCGATCAGGACTGCTTCACATAATTACATGCATGCTTCTAAATGGATTTCTATTAGTGCTCTTACAATCTTGCATCCTCCTTCATCCCTTTGTCTCCCTCTCCCAGATCTAATGCGACGTCAGGAGGAGTTGAGGAGACTGGAGGAGCTTCGCAACCAGGAACTGCAGAGACGAAAGCAAATAGAAATTAGGTAGATGGCGTAGAACACAAAAAATGCACTTTTCCTGTTGCAGCAATGGTGTGTCCTCCAAGTAAGGAAACAGACACATAACTTAACAAATGTGCCTGCAGGCATGAGGAGGAGCGAAGGCGACGGGAAGAAGAAATGGTGAGAGGACACAGAGATCAGGAGGATCTCAGACGGCAACCAGATGGCTTTAGATCGGGCTACCAGGACAACGTGAGTGAAACTGCCGTGCTGTCACACCCAATAAAATATTGTACATTTTTCGCACAATAATAAAGAATCACATCGTTCAAACATTCAAAAGTTAAAGCTCTTCAGGAAGACATAATTATCTCCAATTCATTTTGCATTAAATCTATGAAATGGTGAATAAGTGGCATACCTACTGTAATTTTGTAGCAACTGGAGAGAAATTGAGGTTGACGACAATAACACTAGGCTTATATTTAATATATCACAAATTAATCACGCATAACAAACACCTCCCCCTTCCCGTCCATATAACCCGCCAATATAAATCAAACACCCGCACAACACACACAATTGCACAGCCCAAAATACCGTTCACCTCCCCAAAGTTTATACTACACAAATATTCCCCAAAGTCCCCCAAAGTTACGTACGAGACGTGTGCACAGCGGCATGCACGTACTGGCAAACAGTCAATTGTTCGGAAGCCGCAGCTGTGTACTCACGGTACCGCGTCTGTGCGTCCAACTCAAATGTCCTCCTGGTAAGAGTCTGTGTTGTCCAGGTAATCCACAGGCCAATGGTAAGTCACAAAAATGAGGATACTTCCATAAAGTTGCCCCGTAGTAAAAAAACGATGTGACTGACAGGTGCTCCAGGTGTTGTGTCTTCTACTTCCGCTTCTGCCTCTACCCGGTCTGATAGGACCGGATGCCTTTTATATCCCCACATTCTTTTAAGTTACATTTTTTAATATTAACATGATTTAATACGCCTGTAACAGTTTCATATTAATTAAATGGATGACATTATAAGTATATATAATTACTTTCCCAGCTGAGCACAAGTTAATTGAGACTGGCAATTTTCATCATATATATAGATGGACCCCTATGGCCATTACATTGTGGGCAATTTATTTGTGAGCGAAGGAAGCAAGAGAGAGAGAGGTGAGTGAGAAGAACAGTTCAGTTCAATTTTAGGACTAGATAGAACGATCCCATGACACAAGATAACCTGAGTAGAGTGGAAATAATAGGCTACCTCCTTCAGCGCTGCCTCAGAGTGGTTGTGGTGTTAGACCTGGTTGGGTGGGATTGCAAGATGGGGGGCAGAGAGGAGGAAGGGTAATGGTTGTCAGCTTCATTGGGGTCATCAGGTGGGCACCCTCCTTCACCGGCGTTTCAATGATAGGCCCACGACACCTCCAGAGGGCTCATCTGCAACACCTGGCGTCCCAGGTGAGCCCCCCTCTGCTTTTAACCATTATGTGATGTAGGTCTTACTACATCCCCAGATGGTGTCTCTCCTCTTCACCCACAGCCACCGACTGGCTGTCTCTGCTGCTCCTGAGAGGGCTTTGATGGTGTTTCGCAGGGTTTGGCCTCGAAATCCGATGTCCTTAAGCAGCCTGATTGTTGTCTGGCCCACAAAGCCTCTGCAGCCAACTTCCACTGGGCAGACCTTGGCTTTCCATCCATTCTGCTCAGCATCAGCTGCCAGTTCGGTGTACTTAAGGCTTTTGCGTTCGAATGCCTCCTCCACAGCAGCCTCCCAGGGAACCGTGAGTTCTATTATATACACAATACGCAGTGAGGAGGACCAGAGCACAATGTCTGGTCTGAGGTTTGACATGGCTATCTCTGAAGGAAAGCAGAGCTTTTGATCAAGATCCACCGCCATTTTCCAGTCACGAGCCCTTCCGACCTGGCCTATGTCTGTTATATGGCCTTTGGTGGACTCTGCACCTTCTCGGATGAACTCTCTTGTGGCTGTAGGATGTACTTTTGGCGGGGGCAGGGCATTGACCTTCGCTCTTCTGGCCTCTAACGTGGCTGCTAGGCACTTCAGAACCTGGTTGTGCCGCCAGGTGTAGCGCCCTTGTGACAGACTTGTCTTGCAGCCAACGAGAATGTGTTTGAGGTTAGCTGGAGATGGACAGAGGGGGCATGTAGGGTCCTCTCCATACCACTGTTTGAGGTTGGAGGGGGAGGGAAGGACATATATACAGTACAGATGGATATATACAGAGAGGTCATTGAACAGAAAGCAAGCGGTACATGAGTGAAAAGAGAGCGAGAGAAGTCGGTGAATGAAATGAGTGTGAACGAAAGAAAGATGTATGTGAGTGGTGTAACAGAGAGAGAAGTAGGTGAGTGGAGAGAGAGCGGTTGTTATTTACACTAGAAAAGAGATTCGTATAAAATTGAGGCGTGCACTATCCACTTGACACACCAGATGGCAGCTGAATATCTTAAAATGTGTTTTGTGGCCATTCCAACATTGACCATAGCTTCAGTTGCTATGTTGAGTGGTGCTTTCCATTATTTTCAGTAGACTGCATTGCAAAACTATTAACCCCCGCCTCCCCTCTTCCTCTCACACGAGATCCACCCAGGAATGGGGCCATACAAGTCCATTCCCCATTGTAGGTAGATGAGTGAAGAGAGAGTGAAAGAGAAAGGTAGACGTGTAGAGAAAGGGAGGTAGGTATGTGAGTGAAGAGAGAGGTTAATGGTTTAACATGTTAATCTTATTTGTTTGAAGCCAAGGAATCAATTGTTTTCATCCAGTCCAAATAAGAATTACTTCTCCAGCACAGCCACTGAACTTCTTACAGCAGAGTAAGTCAAGTAAACAAAAGGCCATTTTTTTCACCAAAAGTTCAGGAACTGTAAGTTCCTGGAACCACTAGTTTTTGCAACTAAAGGTTCCTGTAGAAGTGTGTGGTTTGTGTTTCCACTTGATTTCACCGTTTAGGGTAGCTTATACAAATCAGGCTGGTGACGTATGGAGGAGTATATTTTTATACTGATACATGTAAATAAACAGACAGTACTAGGTCACATTTCTTTGACTAAAGTATATGTAAATGAAGTACAAAGCAATAACATACAAAATGATAAGGTTTTAAAACAAAGAGTACGTAATGTTCATAAAAAGTCTGTTGTACAACAGACAGAAAGTTGTCCTCTCAGTAAATGATGAATTCATGAGGGTCAGGTGAGTCCTAATGGTCCATTCCATCTGGAAATAACAATGTATAAAAAATAAACGTCAGTGTTTATATCACGCTGACAACATAAATGCATCAGATTCAGTGTTAGCTTGTTAGCATTAGCATTCGCTTCACTTAGTTTGAGAAGAATAACCACAAATGGCGCTTAGTGACCATTTCTACAAGATGTAACAAAGTAAAAAGTGAATACTTGATGTTATTTACTTTCGTTCCACTGGTGTTACTGCCTCTTTTATTGCACATTTGTCCAACAAAGTTAGAGTAATGAGCAGCTGAGCTCGCCGCTTCAAGACTGGATGAATACTTTATATTCCTCCGTCAATATGTTTAAAATAGTCTGTCCACTTCTCGTAGCATCACATATTGAAATGAAGTTTGTAAAAAAATTAACAACATTAAACTGCATATATCATACTTTTCGGACTATAGAGCGCACTGCTCAAAAAGCCTGCCCACTAAGTTTTTGAAGAAATGTTTTCTTTCCATATGTCAGCCTCACCGTTGTATACATTGTGAAATGAGTTATTCATACAGAAAAAATTTGTAAATGTTTATTTCCATACATTAATTATTTCCAAACGGTGCCTATAACACGGCAGTAAAATGGCTGATCAAACAAAACAGAAGTCATCGTCCCACTAGCTGCGGAAGCTAGCTCTCCAATCAGCTAAACAGACTCCACGCTGACGTTTTGGTGAATATACTGAGGTATTTGTTCACTTAAAACAATACAAAAATATTGCCATTGTATGTTAATAACACAGACACTTGTAAATGTGTTAGTAGGTCAATGCTAATGCTAACGATGCTAGCTTACATTATAGTAGCACATACAAATTTGCAAGAAAACACTCCGACACACATGGACCGGCTGAGCAAGTACGAATAGTTTCAGTTGTATTGTTGAAAGTACAAACTTTGCTTAGAGTGATTATAAAGAACCCATACGAGTATAAATGCTATGGACGACTAGAAGACGGAACGGCACTTGTACTTCCAGTTGAAACCACTAAACGAAAGAAACTACTCTAGACGTTGCAAGC